>NW_026125561.1:0-145640 GCF_943737965.1 Phodopus roborovskii
TGTGGAAAGAAAAATAGAAATCCTTTTCCCCAGTAACTTGTCCTTCAAATTAAATTTTGGAGTCAAAGCATTTTTTTTAATTTAAATTATTATTTTACATGTCGATCCCAGTTCCCTCTCCCTTCCTCCTTCCATTCCTCCCCTCCCTCCTCCCCTCTCTTTTACCCTCTCTGCCCTCTCACATGCACTCTAACCACCCTCCCCTCCTATCCCTCCACTCCAATTCCATATGTAGGGGAATCCCACACAGTTGGGGTCATGGAGATCTGGCAGGTCATGTGAAGTAGGGACTAGGGCTTCTCTCCTGTCTCTAGATTAAGGCAGTTATCCCTCCATGGGGGATATGTTGGCAAAGTCCTTGTGTGCACCAGAGATACATCCTGGCTCCACTGTCTGAGGTTCCTTAGACTGCTCAGTCCTTCTGGCTGAGACCCATATTCAGGGAGGCCTGAGTCAGTCCCGTGCTGGCTTCCCAGCTATCAGTCTAGTGGCCTTTAGCTCATCCTTGTTCAGGTAAGCTGTCTGTGTATGTTTCTCCCGCATGGTCTTATTCTCTCCATCTGCATCTGGGTTCTAGTTTGACTCAGTGTTTATGTATGGGTGTTTGATCCTGTTTTCAACAGGCATTAGTTGAGGGCTCCAGGGAGAAGTTAGTTGTTGATCTCACTCTCCAGGAAGGGCAATTATAATAGCCTTTCAAAGGAAGCTCAAAGAGGAAAGAGAGAGACAGAGAGAGACACAGAGAGAGAACATAAAAGAAGGAGCCAATATTGGTTTGAAGATAAAATTGAACACAAAGAATGGTCTAGAGAACTACAAGGCTGCTACCAACTAACAATCTGAGCTTCCGTGGAGGAGCTGACTAAAGTGTGACAGATGATCTAACTATCAGATTATTTCATTATTCAAATCTGTCTTTTTCTACTCCAGGAAGAGTGGAGTCTGGATCCACCTTGTTGGTGTTAAATTGACTCTTGTGATTTCCTTCTTTCTTTCCTCCTTCCTTCCTTTCTTCCTTTCTTTCTTTCTCATTTTCTTTCTTTAATTCAATGTTGATATCAATTTGTAATCTCTCTAGGGGTGAATTATGAGAAATTATCTCTTTATTCATTTTTTTTTTTTTGTTCATCTCTATGATTAAGATCTCAATGACCCTTCAGTATGGAGCAATCTTTTAGGCTTCACAGATAAAACACCACTCACTTGTTTAATGTTTATTCATTTAATTATGAACATCTGTCATTATGTATTCAGTGATCCCTGGAGGTTGGGCCTCCTTACACTTCCTTAGCTGTTAAACTAGGAAATTGAATGATAATTCATCATTTAATTAACGAATTTAAAATACAGGTGATGTTATGGACCATAAGTCCCTTTTGGAGTCAGATTTTGGGAGTTGATGTAACATCATCTCATTACTTCATCATTTAGCTATATAAATAGATCTTTACATCAGCAATAGGTTTAGGACTTTGGTGCCACTTCGTCAGTGTTAATATAAAATGCACACTAAGTAATTATCAATTTAATTTTTCAAACACATCATTATTCCAGGAAGAGATCAGTCTGACTACTCCATGTGGGATTTACGAATGCCCCACCATGTCATTATTCAATCATTTTTCATTGTACTTTAATTATTTAAATCGATGAAGAAGTTGTTAATCTTGACTGGGGTCTGGCCATTCTTCCACGTGTAGCATTATTTATCTAAGTACTTCTTCCTTGACAATCATTGGAGTTTGTTTCCATTTTATGAACGTTAAGTAAGCAGGACTATCAATTTATTAACGTATTTCTTTGCATATGTAATGATGGTGTCATCCGTCATTTGGCTGCTCTGGGACTGACACAGCAGTAGATCGGTACCAGAAGCAGTGCCCAGAGAATGGGGGACACTGCCTTATACAGTGAATACTGATTATGCAATAGTATATTTTTAACAATCGAATGATTACACGATTTTAAAAAAAACTGTACTGTTTCGCATCATCAGTTTCTGAGAGGTTGCAACAGAACTGACCCATGAAGCACACAATGACCACCGATTTTAAAAATGCAATAACAGAATAATCTCCTGATCAGGGAATCTCATCTAATGAACTCTGTCGGGCTTACATGACATACCACCAACAATAAATAACTCTAAATAACCATAATAGAAAGCAGTGTACAGGACTTAATAGAGAACTGTCAATTGAGGAATCAAAATGACTGAAAGAAACAGAAGACACTGCTTAAAATCCTTAGTTATCAGCCCAATGGAAATCTAAACAATGCTGAAAAAACAATATCATCAAGCTCATCTAAAGGTCAGAGAATGAAGTGGAGCTTATTTTATTTACAATAAAGAGACTAGGGTTTATGGTAGAGGCGAATAGATGTATTGTTTCCATTCTAGAAATTAGAAAATTGAAGCATAGAAAACAGGTTTAAAATACTCATCATTGTACTTGAATGTCATAAGATGCTTTTGTTGTCATGCTTATGTCACAATAGGCATGTTGTAGCTTGAGAGACCGGTAAACACGTATAAGTCAAAAGTAAGAGCCCTGCTTTGTTTTTGTGAGAAACTGGCTGTGTCACGTTAATGCTTTCCTGGCCCTTGGCCTCCTAGTCAGGACCTCTGCAGCCACTTTTTCTAAGGCTTTTCTTTTCCCTCCTGTGTTTGGTTGTGAACTTATTTTGATTGAGGATTTACTTGTCACCCCATGTTGACATGTCTAGTTATTGCATTAAGGAAAACCTAGGAGAAAGCAAACAAGCAATTGTATTCCGATAGGTCACAGATGTCCTACTCAGATTTCAAAGAAAAGCGGGGGAGCAGACTTAGGGTGGAGAATGGGGAACAGATATGTTCAAGGGGAGGGAGGGGGTTTCTTGGCATTTGGGCCTCAGTGAGATGCTAGATGTGGGTTTTTCGCTCAGGTAAGGGCAGCTCCTGAGACTTGTGGGGAGATTCTGGTCCCACTGCTGTCTCCAGGAAATCCTGTGGACTTGTGCTAACACTCTGATTCTCTGATTATAAGTGACTGTAACAACAAAGAGAATAACTCTGCTCTGAGAACTGTTGCCACAGTGTCTCTAGGGGACAGGTTTGCTTTGGTCTGTAAATTCCCCAAAGGCAAGCTGAGACTATGTAAATTAAAGAAGTTGAGCCAGTGACAAGCAACTTTGTGGTTTTATTTGACTTTCCAAAGCACATGTCCATCCACATGTCCCAGGCAGCACATGATTAAAGCGAAGCAACAGTCACCGTGTGCTATGTTTTAATTGCTGTAGCGTGTGCTGGGGTGAGGAATTGGAGCTACTGGCTGTACTCTTTTTTTTTAACCTTACAGATATTTTCTTTGATTCATCAGAGTTTTATTTTAAGCTAGAATCACACAGTGTAGCAAAGTCTAGCCTCAAACTCACTATCCTCCTGTCTCAGCCTTCTAGAATGGCAGGCTTGTACTATCATACACAGCTTTGCCGGAATTTCTAAGAACACAAAATAGGAGCCAATAGGCATTCTGAGCTGAGCTGAGCTTTCCCCTTTGGAAAAGTCATTTTCTTTGGCTCCCACTTTACTCAGCTATAAAATGAGGAACTTAAGCTAGGAAGTCTTCCACTTCTGAGTTTGACCATTCCAAGGGCTTGGGTTTTTTTTTTTGTTTGCTTGATTGGTTGGTTTTTGGTTTTGGGGTTTTTTGTTTGTTTGGTTGGTTGTTTGGTTGGTTTTTTGGTTGGTTTTGTTTTTCCTGTCTTAGAATTAGTTTTGAAGATTTTTATATTTTATTTTCATTTTATGTGTATGGGTGTTTTGCCTGTGTACATATTTGTGTACCACATGCATGTCTGGTGCCTGAGGAGGCCAGGAGAAGGTGTCAGATCCCTGAGAAACTGGAATAGCCACCATTTGGGTGCTGGGAATTTGGGTGCTTTGGGAAGAGCAGTCAAGGCTCTTAACTGCTGGGCCATCACTCCAGTCCCTTGAATGCATATTTTTATCAAATTTTGAGCAAAGATATATTCCACGTTCTCCCCTGGTTATAATTTTGCACATGGTGTTAGGTTGTCTTGATGCCATGCTAACCTGTAGAATTCTAGAATGACTTCAGCTGGTCAGAGTACTCAATATCCAGTCAGCTTTTGTTTTTAGTTTTCTTAAGTAGTGATACTGTTAGGAGAATGTAAATGCTCTTCTAAAATTTATTTCATGAAATAGATATTAAGAGATATTGATGAAGAAAGAATAATTGCAACTTTTATACACTGCTGCTCAAAATGTAAAATGTGCAACTAATACAGGAGATAAGAAGGCTACAACAAAGCACATACCTAGCAACACTACCACTCTTTGTTCCTAGGAAAGGTTCTCTCCATGTAGAACTTTTATGCAAGTGTTCAGAGCAGCATTGTTGGTAATGTCTAAAACGTGGAAGCACTCCACACATCAACCCATGAATATTCTGTGGCAAATATATCCAGTTTAGCAGGTAAAGTAACAAAGTCCCCAAGCACACAACCTGACAGACAGATTCTGATACCAGTGGACTGCAGAAGGCACCAGGCACAAGCTGCCATCATCTCGTGTCTATAATGTGTCTAGAAATGAAGTATATGGTGGTTTCTGGTGCTAGGCTGAACAAAACTGGACACTTAAAACAACTGACGTTTATATAATCTTAAAATGAGAATCATATAGCATATGAATTTACATTTCATTAGAGCTGTTAAAACTAAAACCTATGAACCCATTTAAGACCCTGTGCTACACCTAGAAGAGTCACCCTGTAGATCATCCCTTCTTCAGCTCCCACACTGGGCTCTGTCCCTCCCTGAGTGTGTGTGTGTTGTTTTTTGCTTGTACAGTCTAGGTTGACATACTCATGAGCCTCCTGCCTCGGCCTCCTCAGTGTTGACATTACATAACTTTCATGTTTTACTGTTGGAAAGTCACCTCCTTAGGTGACTGTTCTCAGTGAAGGGACATGCCCATCCCCTGCACAGCCAGATCATTCTTCCCATTTCAACTCAACACACTCAACTCTATCTGAAAGGCCTTTTACCTCACTTACTTATCCTGTGTCTCCCAACTGAGGTAACTGTCTTATCAACTCTTACAGGCCCTGGGCCCACCTCAGTTCTGGGTATGTGTATATCCTTTTCCTATGTATTGGCAGGATGAGTGAGCTATGTTTATTAGCTTGGGATGGATGTCTACTTCTGTTCCAGGAGTTCCTGTATTGGGAATGGCTAACAGCTTTTGCCTGAGAGCCTTCATTTCCTGTCTCTCATGTTTCTAGTGATACAGAAGAAACTGAAATGTGTTGACCTTAATCCTAAAGGAGGCCCAGAAGCATGAGGGGAAAGTAACTTTGAAAATGTAATCTAATTATAAATTTGCAAAATGTGCTACACTTTGATTTACTCATATCTGTTATGTCTCTGACATATTTTTTTATTTATAGTTTTAAAGTTACATACTCTAGTTTTGTTGTCTTTGTTTTTTCCTTTGTTCTGTAGCATCATTGGCAGCCCTGTGTGTGAATTTGTTCTCATAAGCATACAACAGACACACACCTGTCAGTTCTCAATTCAAGTCCCATAGCCCCTAAGGTGTCAAATTGGGTTTCAGAAGCCCCTTTCTGGAAGTTTGATGCTTCTGTGCCAGCCTCGATAGAGAAAACCCTTCTTCTTAAAACTCTCAGGAATTCTGGGAAGCATACTAGATGCCAGTTTCCTAGCACCCCTCCCTCCCACCCAAGAAGTGGGGAGCCCTAAGAACAAGCAGCGCAGGCTCTACTGACCTCCCCACATTAGCAGGGTGTCTCTTTTGACTCTGGTGTGCAAAGGCACTGGCACTGTAGTCCCACACGAAACCATGGGTGGAAGGAGGGAAACTCTGGAACAGAGCTTTTCCTTTTTTCTGGGATCCACATCTCTGCTTTTCAGGGAGGGATTGCTTTTTGGATTTTGAGGGAAAAACAAAACCAACAGCAAAAGATGTTACCCTTTCGTGGGCTCAGAACCAGCTGCTCTGAGGTGCTACAACTTAGCACACATTGGTACAAGAGATGAAACATTAGTGAAAAAGAAGGTGTTTCTGTGATCCCTAGGTCAGCTCATGAATTCCTAGGTGGGGATTCTGGGAAGGAGAGAGATTTTAACTGGCATCAGTTACTGTGCTGAAGCAATTTATGTTACTTGTCATCCAATGTCACTCAAATTATGGGCAACAATCTTGCTGTTAAAAAAATAATCTTGCCATATTATAATCTTTTCCTCTTTTAAAACATAGGGAGATGTGGCCTTAATGGGTGCCACGTTTAATGTTTGTACATTAAGGAGGCTACACTGGAGTAGAAATGATAGTTGCTGGCTGTTCTCATTCATGATGGGATAAAATATGATCAAATATAACTCATACATTTGTATACATCACACATTTTTTTCCAGAAATTTTCCCTACAAAGTTTTTGCTAAAACATACCAACACTGATTTTACTTTTAGTTTTGAATAATACACTGTTGTTCATTATAGCTTTTTAAAATAAGCTTGCAAAAATATTTGCTTATCTTTACTTAGAATGTTATAATGTTAGGGGGAAACATTACTAAAAGATGAAAAGTAGGCTGGGCACAGTGACAAATGGCTGTGATCCCAGAACATAGGAGGTAAAAACAAAAGGGTCATGTGTTAAAGGCCAGCCAGGCCTACGTAGTAAGACCCTGTCTTACAAAGTCAAGGGCTGATGATGTAGCTCACTGGTGGAGTGCCTACCTCACATGTTCAAAGCCCTTGTGCCCAGCCTTCCCCCTCCAAATGTAGCATGGAAAGCACCAGACTGGTCCATGCTGGGTTATTCTATGAACCTAACTATCTTGCACATCAGGCTTGGTATTTGTTCATCCTAACCCTGAGCTAAGCTGCCATGGAAGTGGAACATGACCATGGAGTGAGTATGATCCACATCAGGCAACACACACCACTTAATATGTTGATAGCCATTCAAGAAGAGGACTGATTTCAAAGTGGGACACTTCACAGATGCACATGACAGCCATTTTGGTTGTGCTGCTGGCCATCAACTCCAGTGTGATAGAGCATTCCTAGAATATATACACACCGTATATAACTTTATATTATTAACTGTATTAACATAATAATAACCATGAAATATATCTATGTCCCAAATACCATGCTAATACACACATGATCCTATAGTTTGCTTTAACCCTCATGAGGAGATGTTATTGCTGCATTTACGGATGAGGAAACATAAAGAGAATAGAAGTGAAACCCTGTTCCAGGCTTACCCAGCCAGCTCTCTTGCATGCAGTAGTGATATGTAGTGTTTGTTAATCAACTGAATACTGGCATTAAAGATAAAGAAAGGATCAAATACAACATTTCAGATGTGAAGGCACCCAGACTGGGGAGGTGTGGCAATTGTTTGCTTAGGACTATAGGCAAACATTAATATACATATAAACGAACAAGAATGTACTTATGAGAGGTGTCCCAGAAGAACTTTTAAAGGATGAGTAAAGCATTCTCTGCGAGTACTCATTAATTATTAGGGTCTTTGATGACATAGACCACACCATTTCTCAGAAATTTCTTCTCAGGGAAGTTTATAAACATCAAATAATTTTTCTAATGGATCATCCTCAAATGCGTTAGTATGAGCTTCTCTGGGACACATAATGGAGAAGTAGCTGAAAGGGATTTCAAAGGGATTTTTTAGGACAGAATTCCAATTACAGAGAAGTAATTTCCCTTTCTAGCTCACTAAGCTTTATTTCAGACAAATGTGGTTCCACGATCCATATCCTTTCTCCCCTTATTTCAACAGATATTTTGAATATGAAAATCTTATGTCAAAACTTAGCTGAAGCCTTCATTGGGCTTTTGAAAGGCTAAGTAAGAATTCTGTTTCTAGGAATAAAAAGATTTGGATCAGAAAGAGGCTTTGCTGGGGAGAGTCCCTTCTCAGGATGGTAGTGCAGCCAGTCTTTAATCATATTTTTGTTGATTATTTATTAGTTTCCCCACAAAATCAAAGACTCAGTAATGTAAAATGTGTTTTCCCTAAGATATTTTACAAATCAGAATTCACAACAAGGAAATAATGGAAATAAAATGAATTTGGTGTGGACTAATTGGGAAATCAAATGTCTTTCTCTAGTCAGTGGCCTACAGGGAAATGGCTAAGTGACCCAACTGGCCCCGTTGTACCAGCCACACTCTGCCTAGACAGAACTCAAATGCCACTCAGATAAAGCGAGTGCTTTGTCACTAAATCCAGACCATCGAGAGGGAGAACTAATTGAAGTGAAAGGGTGGGCTCCTCGCCAGCTGTTCTATGAACCCACCCTGAACCACAGTGGGGACTGATGAAACCCAATCGTGTGTATCCCAGTCACCAGCCTTGAGCTTGTGTAATGCAAGCCATCGCGGTTGCCACTGTGAGTAATGTTAAGGCAGCTTGCTGTCCTCAGCTGTGGGTCTCCCTGGACAAGGAAGCTTTGGTCAATATTGGGTTTGCTGTCAGGAAGCCAGACTTCAGCTCACTTCCTAGTGACCAGGAGGCTTGCCAAATGTATTGACTTACAGAGATGCTCCCAACCAAATAAATGAAAAAGTTACTGAGGAATCTGCTTGGTAACATACAGAGGAAAGAGGATCAGTCTCATTCCTTGAGGCCACTGTGGTATTAGGGGACTGGAGCCTTGTACATAACTCCCATTGTCTTGGATATGGCCTTAGCAAAGACCATGGTTGGGAAGAGTTCTGATGTGAGTTAGCTATTGCTTCTCTACTCAAGTTGCAAGGTACTTGAAGTCTGGCCCTGAATAGAACTCTAACAAATATGAGCCCTCAGCTCATTTTGTAATCTAAGTGTAGACTTGCTGCAGGGAGTGTTTGAGAGCTCCATTCGTTTTGTGAGACATGCGCGGTGTGATGCTATTAAGAAGAAGTGCAGACATGTCCTGTTCAGCTGTCCTTCACTCTAAGGAGTCTGCTTTTTCTCTCACTGATATCTTGACTCTTTATCACTGTCCATGGCTCATAGACTTGAGCTCTGATGTTTTCCAGTTGTTTTCCTGTTATTTCTTGGACTTTTGTGGTTTGTTTCTTTGATAGTATGACTTTCCTTTATCATTTGAAAAGATGTTCAGTGGTCCTATGAGCTAGTCCAGTGTCATTTGGAAATTCACACAACCCTCCAGCAAAGTTTGTCAGAGGCCATAAGGAAACACTGGAGTGTAGAAAACTACAGTTCATGAGCACTATCTAAAAAAGGTTTCCCAAAAAATTTTGACCAAAGAAAACCCTCATCTTTCACCATCACTTAATATGCTCTGATGAGCAAAGTTACTAGTACCACTTGACCTGTTTGAAGGAAGTGCTACATTGCCAGCTTTTTGTTCCTGCTAGGAGTTGTCATTTCTTTTCAAAGTCTTGGATTTTATTTTTCAAATATCTATCATCTAGAGTGTGATAATGACAAAACCACTGGAGCTTGCCAACCAGTATGGAGGCCCTGTGAGAAAAAAGGCTACCATCCTAGACTCTGCATAGCACTGAGCCCTGGGCCCTTATACTATGGGTAGGAGTCTGTGCCTGGCTTCTTCTATTACTGTTGAGATTATGGTTGTTTAACCAAGTGGAGATGGACCCCAGCAAAAACATGCTGCAGGACATGTCAACGGGATATGAATTTGACTGGAAGCAGTATAAATATTTGGGGAATGTTCCGACTTTTCTGTACTTAAAATGATTTTGAAAAAAAAAAGTTTTGTTTTTTTTTGTTTTCAGTTCATCAAATTGTACTCTTAGGTCGTATAAATATATCGCAATTAAATAAGTATGTATGCATTATAACTAGGTATTATATATTTGCAATATATTTAATAAGCTAAGAGATAGGTTAAAAGGATTTGAGTGTAGTAGGAAAGGCAACATATGAACAACAAGATGAACAGATTGAGGCTTGCAAAAGGTAGATGCACTATTTCTAAGATGATGTATCCTAAGAGTCTAGTTCCCAGCCTGAGTCTACCCAGGTCTCTCCCTGAACTTGTGACAACAGGATCTGCCATCACAAGCTGTTGGCTCCTCATCACAATCCTTTCTCAGCTGCCTTCAAAATCTGCTTCTGGCATAATGCTCTGCCCTGGCCTCATCATCTCCTCAGCTTTCATGTTGCTTTTGTCTTAACACAGCCCACTGAGCTGTGGTTATAGTTGAAGGTTTAGCTATAAAAGAATGTTTCCCACATGCCAGTGGGGACATAGGCCTGATTTTTACTGTCCTGGTAAACACTGCCCCCTTCCCCAAGTTAGAGATCCTTGAATTCCTATAACCAACCCATTTAGCCTCTACTGTCTTTTTAGTTGGGGCAGAGTGCTGATTCTTTGGCATTAATACAGGTCCTTGCCCTTCACCCTATATGTTTGTAAATCATCAGTGAAACACACTCGGAAGCAACACAGCAAGCTCCAACTCAGTTGCAGTAGTAAGACGACAAACCTGGCTTTTGAGGTCAGTCTGTTGACAACAGCATTTTTACAGCCAATCCCTCTTCACTATTCTCTGCCTCCTGATTTTTATGAAGGCAAGTGACTCAAGACAATGCAAATCACAGAATTTTAAATAGCTGAATTCTTAGGTGATTTTTGAATGGAAACAAAGATAACCTTGTTCGACAGTGAATTTGTGCCCCTGGGTGAGTGGCCAGGTGTTCTTTCAACTGGACTGTGAGACTAATTTCTTCCTGGCCCCTGGAAGGCAGCTGAAGAAGGGGGCAGCTGGTATATCTTCAATCTTGCATACCAACATCTTTCTCTGATTCACAGATTTCCTTTATCCCCAGCACTTCCTCTGGTATGTGCATCTCCGACAGTAAGTAATATGTCTTCTTGGATTTGGGCATTTTGAAACTGCAGGTCCTGGGCAAGGAGGGGAAGGGAACAGGAGATGGCTGCTTACCGGACTGTTTCCAAAGAGACCCCCCCACACACACTTCCATCTCACCCGCCTCTGCTTCCTGAGCATCCACTAAGGGAGTGACATTGGAGTAATTGAGGGTGTCATCATGAGCATAAATTCTTTGAATATTTAAATGATGCGCAATGAATCCAAGAGAAAACAAAATTAATTTATGTCCAGTTGTAATTTCCATGACTGGACACATAAAGTAAAATGCTGTGGAAACTCTTAATGGGAGGAGATATTTCTCTGGGAAAGTTCCTGATGACTGTCACTTGCAAAGCGGCGCTATTTCTTACGAAAAGGGTGGTATAGGGCTTTGGGGGGCAAACAAGTGCACCTGGATATGAGCCATCAGAGGCCTATCCTTGACAGCCTGGCAATCTCAGTGCCAGGTCATGCCCATAATTTATTTTCCTAAATTGCAGCACCATGAAAGATTTTGATATGTGCCAAAAGGGTATTTGAAGGTTATATGTACGTGAGAGAGAACCTGTGGTGACTTAGAATCTGTTCACTTTGGTCACCTTGTGCCTGTTGGTGCTTCTGGTGTGACCAGCGTTCTCTCTAGCACTCCAGTATTTTATGGAAAAGACATTTGTCTTTGCTGGTCACATATGTGCTCTGGCTTACAAAAATCCCCCAGGCCTTCCATGAAGTGTTCTGTCCTAGAGGCAAAGAACTCTATTCTAAGGCAAACTGGGGACCCTCCCCCTTTAGCCTTGTGCATGTGGAAATTTCATTTGAACAGGTTTCTGCATGGAACAGAAGCCTGGCTTTGGCTGGCAGCTCCATCTCTTGAGCAGTTCCTAGGTTATTGCTATTGCATCTGCATTTATGCCTTTGTGTAATTCTGAAAACAACCCTGGAGGTAGGAGGCAGTTATAGTTCCCACTTCCTGTATGTGGAAACAGGCTTGGAAGTAGTGATGTTAGTAGAGTTACTCACGAAGTCTAGGGCGTTGTAAAAATTGAATGTTCTACATGAAAATAGACTTCTGGCTTAGTAAGCACAAGGAGCAGGTGAGGTTTCCTTCTACCCAGCCACAATTGCTTGGCAAGAAGGGTGGCTTCCCATTTTAAAGGATGTCTCTTGCTTCATGGCCTCTACCCTCACACAGACTTGCCTTACCCTCTGGTTGACTGACTTTGGGGCATTGTGCTCCGCAGTGACTGTCCAGAGACACTCTCTAGTTCTGCCCCTGTGGCAAGCTGTGTGCCTTCACGCTCTTTACTAGCACAATGCTTCAGTGTCTCCAAACAGGCATACTCGGAGCCACAGCACCAGACTTTACTCTCCTCCCTGTCTCTCTCTTCCTAAACAAGGACATTCTGAAGAATGTCCCAACCAAGTGGTACATTTAAGGTGTGTAGACCTTTATCTCTCCTCCCAGGTGATGGCACTCAGAGTGCTAGGTTGACAGCAACTAGGATCATGACTGCATCTTCAGGCTTTTGCACAGCTTTACTTGGCCATCGTTGACAGACTCTCAGCCTCTGTGCATGGCAGAATGAAATACAACTCTCATATCCCAGAATGGAAAGGAGGCTACAGGCAGGCACATGTTTCCTTCCTAAACTGGAGATCTATAGATGGTAATGGGCTGGCTTTTCTAGGAACTCCGTCTTGAGTATTTGTTCTATGTTGGACCACAGCCTTGCATTATGGGGAAGATAATGAATGCCATTCACCAGGGGTACTCCTGTCAGTGGTGTGCCCATGCAGTAAATCATGAATGCAAAGCTTGAGTACTTTATGCCATTAAAGTCTCAAGATAGAATTAGACTTGTAATCACACTTGCCCATGTTTTGTCATTTATGATAATTATGGTGGTAATAATCTGTGTATTGTTGGGATGGAGCAGTCAGAAGCATCCATCAATTTTTTTTATCGACACCAAATCAAGTTGATACTTCATCTTTGCTGCAAAAATATAGATTGCACCAATTAGTCTAAAGAAATTGGGCAGTCATTAGCAATGGAGCAATCAGTTAGTCTCTATAACATTTCAGGTCCCCCTGATGCCAACCATCCCTCTTAATTATATGGGATACAGGCGCTTCTTTAGAGCTCAACAGTTGCATCATTGGCTTAGATTACATACTACCTGTGTCCCAGACTTAATTTTAAAGACCACATTAATTCCTCCCAACCCTCACCCCACACCCTCCACTGCTCCCAGGCAAATTTATTTATTCCGAAGCATAACATTTGAATCAAGGCATTTGACATTTTCTTTCTTGATTAGGAATAGGGAGCTTCCCAATGAAGTTCTTTCAGGGATGGGATGTTACTTTGCCATGCTGTGTGTACTAACTGCTTTTGATTTGCACCTTCCCCAAACCATGCAATAAAATCACTGGGCACACAGGGCAGGGGTGGGCTGGAGAAAGGTGCAAATACATACCAAAATCATCATCATCATCATCAGAACGCCAGGCTTTAAAAGAAGAATCCAACTCATCGTGAAGAAATCCTAATGCTAATGAGTTTTCTACATCTACCTCAAGTCTTTTCCCCAGGCTAGCCCAGTCCTGCTGTCCACACATTTCCAATCATCCTTGCCCACAAGTTGTTCCAAGTTGGTGAATAATGCAAAAAGGCATGTTTCATATGTAAGGGGGGTTTTCTATTTATGAAATTGGAAGGAAAATAAAACAGTAGTATGTCCTCTAGTCTCCTAACATCAGCACCACTCTGAAAACTTTATAAGCTATCTCTTCACACTCTTAAATATACATCCTGTCTATTGCTGTTGTTACTACAGAATTCCATTTTTCACTTCTGTAACAGTTTTAATCAATGCATAGTGTTCTATCAGGTATATATTATTGGGCTTAATAATATTAATTTTAATAAAATTAAAAAGTTGCCACACAGCAGAGGGTACAACTAACCAAGTAAGGAGACAGCCTGCAAAGTACTCTGCTAACTGTACATCTGACAGAGAAGTCACACAGAGAATATATAAAGATCTAAAAAAAATATTAATTGTCAGTAAAACAAACCATCCAGAAAATGAGCAAATACTTCTCAGAGATGAAATACATGTGGCCAGTATACATGAGAATAAGTTTAATATCCTTAGCCATCAGGGAAATGCAAATTAGAACAATATTGAGATTCCATCTGTCATTAGGAAGTGGCGGTGTCTAGGGATGTAGTTCAGTAGGTAGAATGTTTGCTTAGCCCACACAAAACTGTGAGTGCAGTTCCCAGCACCACATAAAACAACCACAGTGGTACACACCTATAACCCCAACACTCAAGAGATGAAGGCAGAGTATTGGAAGTTCAGGGTCATCTTTGACTACATAGGGCGTTCTGGCCAGCCTCAGATATGTAAGACCTACCTCAAAAAATATAGCCCAAAGGGAAAGAAAATAACATATGCTGACAAAGATGTTGGTGTTGGCCTCATACACTACTAGTAGTGGCAGTTAAATTGGTATGGACTTCAATGTAGGGGTTACTTAAGAAAACTAACTGGGGCTAGGCAGTGGTGGTACACACTGTTAGTGGCAGCACTCAGGAAGCAGAGGCAGGCAGATTTCTAAGTTCCAGGACAATTAGGGCTACATAGAGAAACCTTATCTCAAAAGGGAAGGAGAAAGAGGAGAGGAGGAAGAAGAGGAGGGGGAGTGAGAAGGAAGGAAGGAAGAAAGGAAGGGAGGGAGGGAGGAAGAAAGAAGGAATGAAGGAAGAGAAAGGAAGAATGCTAACTAGGATCAAGCTTTACCCATCCAGGACTATACACAAAGGATCTAAGTCAGCATACCCTATAGAGGGATACCTACAGAGCCATAGTTAGAACTGCAGCACTGTTCACAACAGACATGTTACAGAATCATCCTAGGTGCCCACCAACAGATTAATGGATTAACAAACACTCCACTGTGATAGGTATACACAGTGGAGTCCTACTCAGCCATAAAGAAGAACAAGTTTGCAGTAAAATGGATGGAAATGGAGGCAACTGCATAAATGGAATACCAGACTCAGAATGGCATTACCATGTTTTCTTTCATATGTAGATCCTAGATTTCAGTGGTGTGTGTGTGTGTGTGTGTGTGTGTGTGTGTGTGTGTGTGTGTGTGTGATGAAAGTACAAACGAAAGTGGGAGATGAAAGGGGACTGGGGGAGGGAAAGAAAAAGTAGGGCATGGGTTGAATATGAATGAAAAAAAAGTATATAAACCCATCACCTTGTGTAGTGAATATCTGTCTATAGAGCTATCTATTCCTATGTATTTACAATGGCTTGGATGATTCCTTGGGATTGAATGTCTAACCTGAAATAGCTGGTCAAAATTCATATCTTTTTTTGTAACTCTTAATACTTATTGACAAACTGCTTATCAAAAGGATTATACCCATTTAAAGCCTTCATTCACCATTCCAATTCAGACTCTAACTTTATTTTAGTGAATGAGATTTAAATTCAGTTGTGTTGACCTTCTCATAATTGCTGACCACTACTCCTCCACTGAGTACAAATAGGCATGGTACCAAACTGTGCCCTGACTCAACTAGGCATTAACATGGGCAGTCATTATCTTGCATTACAGAAAATTCACAAGTGGGACAGCAGTTGGCCCAGTGATGTCACAGCAGACCTGTGCTCTTCAAGTTTGGCCATTATGGACTTAACCCTGGTGGTGACTTCCTTTGTGTTTCCAAAGGATGTCCTAGCTTCAGGCATCATATCAAAAGCAGACATCACAAGATTAGGAGACCACCCCCTCCTAGTGTGTCTCCTCAGAAGTGAAGAATTTATTCCTCAAAGTTCCAGTTGGCACTTCCTCTGCTCTCACCATGAAGTCTGAGTCTTATGTCAGCTCTTACACTAAACACTGTCACAGGAAATGGTAGTGCCATTAACCAAGAAGTTTATCTGGATTATTATTAACCAAGAAGTTCATCTGGATTCAACAATGAAGTCAACATACTCTTGAGTATTCAGAGAGAGGGGGGGGGGTACCTGTCACAGGTACCATGAGTATTTCCTTCCATTTTTGCCACAACTTTAAAATCCCTAAGTAACCATTATGAATTCAAGGAATCTTTGCAAAAGCAGCTGGCTCTCAGAAGAATTGGGCCTGGCCCTGCATAGAAGGTTCTTGTGGCTGGGCACATGCTTTAATTTAAAGACATTGCTTTAATGTCTTCCCAAAACCTCCCTTGGTGTTTCAGCACACAGATCTCATATGAGACACAAATTGGATCTCCACCTTTCCCTTTGGAGGATTCTAACTGCTGGTACCATAAAGCTGTCCAGCTTCCACTGGATAATAGTTTGCAGCCTCATGAAAAGGTCTTGCTCTGCAGTTTGGATCACACAGGCTCCAGGCATCTTACTCCATTTGCACAGCCCAAGCTTTGGTCCTGGTATCACTCATTAGCACCTCCAGTGAAAGGCCAGGAAGGCAGGAAAAGGAGCAGTTGAAGAACTCAGAACAGTAAGTCCTTGCTTCATCTAATTGAAGAAATGGCTGAAATTGCCATCTCAACGATATTATTAAACTATCGGATTCATACACATTTGCCACCAATGTATACAAGTTAGTATTACATTTTAGAGTGAATTGCATAGACAACAACAAAGGGTGGAGGAGGAAGGGCCTATTCCTGGCCTGGATAAAACTATCAGAGATGTTGTATGTCTTAGTTTGCATTCTGCATTCATGACTTGTAGATAAACTGTGTCTTCCTGACTTACAATATGATTTGGCACTAGAATTCCTAAGGAGTCTTAGACCAGAGTGATCCACTCCTTTACCTTGTAAAACTCAGCCCCAAATGTTCCCATTTCCTCTCACACTGCAGAAAGTCATTGCTTTTTGTAGGTAGAGATTGGGGGGGTGGGAGGCAGGGAGGCTAACTACTGTACTGACAAACCGTCTGTTTTACAGTTTCACAAAAATTTTTACAACATGATTGCATGTTCTAATTATGAGATTACATATATTTCCACCACTTAGATAATCAGGTGCAATTAGACTACCAGAATAGACAGTAGTAAAAGTTACTTGAAGCAAAAATTACACTATAAAGCATTATTTCAGAAAGGCTTTTGGAATCAATGCACCACAGCCCCACACAAGGAGGTGATTATAATATTGTTCAAGTAGCTAGCCATAACCTGCCAGCTTGCCAAAGCAAGGATGCCTTTTTTTATTGTGCAAGATCCGTTTTTGAAAGCTACTATCTAATTCCAGGCACATGCTTCCTGGTACACGCATATCACAGATCCTTGTGCAGATACTCCTTGAGACCTAACCTTCCCACTGTCTGTCTGTATTTCCCACCTTACCTTTTTTTTTTTTCATTTGAGAAAGTAGGTAATGGATAGAAAAAGAGTTGATGCATTGCCCACTGAAGGATCTGTGGATCCAAATGTAAGGGGCTGCTGGTTTAAGAGTCCATGCACTCCTTAAAATTGCCCGACTCCTCAGAGAGTGGCCTAGAACATTGTCAAGTTCCAATAGGTCTTTGGGCCTTTAATAAAAACTATAAGGTGTTAAAATTGATATGTTAGAGAAAAAGAGGGTGTAAATAAACACAGAACATGGTGTATGAAAAAGGAGGAGCCTTTCAAATGGGGAATGCATTTATAGACAGTCCTCAGAAACAACATGGTAGTTTATTGCAGCTGGGTTCCCATCCCCAGAATCAAAATAAACCTGAAAAGTCAGCCTCCCCCTTGCATGCTTTAAGCGGACTCTAGTTATTTCCTTGTGCTATCCATAGGAGCTCACCAGATCCTTCCCATTGCTTCATCTTCTGTGTTATCATTATTTAAAGAAGAGAGAGAGAGAGAGAGAGAGAGAGAAGACACCATAAGAACCCATTGGCTTCCTGATCACCTGTCCCAGAGTGTGTGGGGGGGTTAGTTGGCCTTCCCCTGAGTCCGGCGACTCTTTAGAGCTACTTATAGTCCATATGGAGCAAATTAAGAGAAAGCGAGAAGGACAGCCACTGGTTCTGATTGGGTACAGTAGTATTTAAAAAAAAAAAAAAAAAGTCAACGACATCCTTGCCCTGCCTTTGAGAAGATGGATAAAATACTCTTTGAACATACTAGTCTGTTTTTTTTTTTTAATGTCAGTACAGAAGGGTTGTGTTTCTATTTGGCTTTCCAAACCCGTCTCTTGACCTTCTAATTACTTTATTTGAAACAGCACTGAGGGTATAATAAACCTGGAGGGTGCCTCTCCTTTGCTTTATCATAAATTAAAGCTGCTGCTTGTTGAGGTGAAAGTGGAGGCAGAGTGTTCATTACTGCTCAAGTGACGGCTTGTCAATAATGGTGCTTTTTAGTTTGTTCTAGTCAGCACTTGCTGTGCATTTTGTTGGGCCACTGGGAAATAAATACAACAAGATTATACATTTGGAATACCACAAGAGTTCAGGGGAAGAAAAAAAACCACAAATGATAAATCTTGTGCTTGGTAGAAAGTAACATGCTATCTTGTGCTATTAACAACCAAAGATAATTGCAAGGAATTGTAATTGCAGTTTGCAACTTGCAGTACAGTGTATCCAACATCAATCTTAATAGTGAACAAAGCAGTTTATATTAAAATTTAATTCACCTGGTAACTTTCTGCTGTATACACAGGAGCTAATAGATGTAGCTTTTCAGAAAGTTCAAAGGCATTTGAAATGCGGCAAGCAATGCTAATACCGGAAGCCTTAGAGAAATGCTGCAGTAGGACTTGTGATGAAAACAAATGTATGTCATTATCTCCGAGTTTGTGTTTATTTAATAAAATATGCAGTTTGCACATTGGTGAATTCGGTGTTTCTGAATGGGTATGGAATGATGGTTTATTTGGAATCAAAGGCCAAACAGGCTGGCAATTATGCATCTTCAATGAGCCATCTGCATCCTGAGTATATACATTGGAACAGTGTGCACCCCAGTGCTTCAGGGGTTTTGCATGTGGCGGAACAGCAAGCCGGGGTAACTTTATTCATGACTTTCCTTAGATTGGATGTCTTTGAAGCAAGAAGGGGAGAGCTCCTGGAATTACTTAGGAGAACAAGCGTATTTGTTTTGTGAGTTTGACTGATAGCCAGCAGAGCAGTTGAGTGAAATCTCTAAAGTGATTAGGGCTTTCGTTCATATAATCTTCTACCTTTTTCATTAATTTATTCCATAATGCTATTTTGCTGTTCTTCTACCAGGGATAATAATCTCACACTCTCTGACCTTCGTGAGTGGATGACCTGGAGCCCATAACTAATCTTATTTACTCTCCTGACTGGCCAAACTTCATTTACCTTGTCTGGATAAAAAGCCAGGAGTTCCAAGCCACTCCTCCTTCCAGCCCTCAGCTCATCTGTACTGAAGGGCAAGCAGCAGGCTCTCCCAGCCATCGTCCAGAGCATCCTCAGCAGTGTCCATTTCTCTTCTTAAGAGCATATTTTCCACCCTTTGAAATTTTGAAAATAACGGACAAATGGGAGGCACAGGACTCATTCACATTCCACATCCCACATAGCTATTTTTGTTTTGAAAGTTACTTTCCAGCGTCTGCTATGTGAATATATATGACTTAACCTAGAGATGACTGTTGAATGCATATGATTTTGTGTTCAGCTTTTATATATAATGACAACATGTTTCACATAGTATTTGATGGTGCATTAATTATGCATTGTAGTTACTGAATAATTTACTAAGTAAATATACCCATTTTATCTTATTCCTCATTATTGAAAAGTTAGGTAGTTCTGTTTCATTTTGATAATATGAAGAATACTGCCGTGAAAATCTGAGCTTTACCCATTTAGAGTCTTTCTGTGGAATTGCCATATCACTAAAATATATTCCTAGATACCTGTAGCCAGTTGCATGGCCACAAGCAATGTGGAAGTATAAAGGTTTGTCCCTAGTCATTTTAGAGTTGGTCCTGATTCCTCCATTTTCAAACTAGATTGTATTGTGCAAACTACCTAGCTTCTCTGCCTCAGTTTCCCCATCCAAAGGAGGGATTGGTGATGGCACTTAACCTTCTAAGCTATTGTATTACATCAGTTTATATATTCAAAGTTGGGGCAAATACCTGCCACATAGAAATCACTGAAGATGAGTGCTTATTATTACTGAACTTCATTTTCTCTTCATTTCATATCCCCCCTCGATTAAGTTACAGCTTATAGAACACTGAAGCTAAGGAGCCAGTACATTTGTACATTTTCAGTGAGTCATCATCTAAGGACCTGGACAGTGAAGGCTGTTGCACCTATAAGGGACAGGCTTTGCGATGACCCACTTTGGCATTAGCAACATATAATAGCCACAACTCCAGAACCACCCAAATGGCCTTGAAGCCTGAATTGAAGGCTGGTGGGCCTAATCCTAGAACTTGTGTCTGTTCTGAGCTGTGAGGGCAGCTCCACTCAGACTCTCCTGGGGGAAGAATTCCTCCAAAGAAACTTAGAGTCCTATTGGCACTGAGGTGACTCCCATGCTAGTGCTTGCAGAAACAACTGAGTGCCGCTCATAGACAACTTGGAGAATTGGGTGGCCCAGAAATCTCATTAGTTGGTATAGTGATGAGGACCATACAACAGCGATTTTTTTTTCTTTTTGTAAGAAAGGAATACACAAAAAGTGAGGCAATCTTTCTGCTCTCTCGGGCTGGGCTCTGCACTGGTGTGGACATGTTTTTTTTTTTTTAGCTTCAGCACCTCCTGACCATAGAACTGCTGTTTCCCTGGCCAGAGTCTCATCTGCCTTGTAGGGAGGAAGAAAAGGAAGGAAATGGGAAATGCTTATGACACTAGTCAGTCACCATCTATATACCTCAAGGCACTTCCCCCAGAAGTCCCCGCCCACCAAATCACTGCATTCGCTACCACTCACCCTGGTTCCAGCTGCTAACTCCAGGAAGAGTCTGCAGCTGGGTACAGAGCTGCTGTACCACAAAGGCTGGATTCTAGGAGGGAGGAAGAAGAGCATGGTAGCTATTAGGGAAGGCACCCTGCAGCTGTTGGCAGAGCCTCCCTGTCTGAAGCCTCCTTTCTTCTGCTCTGTGAACTCTCCTGGAGCTTCTGCTGCAGACCAGTGTTGGAGACTAAAGGCCTGAGGTGAGTAATGAGTGCTTTGCAGAGGAGAGAAAGAAAAAAGAGGATTGAATGATGAGAACTTCAGGTCATTAAATGAAGTTCCACCATTTTTTTTCCTGCCCAAACATTTGCAACAAACTCTGTGGAGTAGGAATCGAAAGGAAATGTGTCCTGCCATTTTTCTTCAGCCTTTTTGCAATGCAACAGGACAATCAATACAGATATTTGCAGTAATCATACATTGGTTTTCCTAGAATATAACTCAATTTAAAGCACTTTTATCCCCAAGAGTAGAAACATTGGAGGCTATCAAAGGAGGAAGTAAGTTTCCTTGACCCCATCTGCAGAGCGCAATTGATTAGCACAGTATAGTTATGAGTGTCCAAGAGACGGAGGAGAGAAGTCACTGCAAGGTTAATATCAGCTAAAGAGAAACACGATTATAGGACATTAGGCTTTGTGTAAAATCATAAGGTCAGGGTAAGATGGCCATACCATCCAAAGTGCCATAGGAGTGTGAGTGCCTGGCATCTTTAGACTATGCCACTTTAGCCCCCTGTAGCAGCTGAATTCAGGGGACTGAAAGAGACCTAAGTGTATATAGGCAAGGGGGGTGATAAAAGAATAAGTAATACTATTTTAATTTTTCAGAGTGTGTATGAACTCAGAATATAAGCTTGTATCTCATGGAATGTTTATTTCATATAGACAAAGAAGGTTTTAAAAAGATTTATGTGTTTTTAGTTTATGTATGTAAGTGTTTGCCTACACATATATCTGCACCATGGTGCATGCATGCATGGTGCTCTTGGAGTCCAGAAGAAAGTGTCACATCCCTTGGAACTGAGTTATAGACGTTTGTGAGCCACCAAGCGGGTGTTAGGAACCAGACTCAGGTTCTCTGGAAGAACAGGCCAGTGGTGTTCTTAACCCCTGTGGACTTTTTCAGTGGAGGCTGGGGATGTGCTTAGCCTGTTTAGTCTATAGCTCTTAAAAAAAAAAAAAAAAAAAAAAAAAAAACATCAGAAACTAGTTTTAATGCCTGACTGAACAACCTCACTCCCTCCCCCATGCTTTTTCTCTCTGTAGACTTTGCACAGATACCATCATCCCACAGGCCAGGGTACTGGGCAGCACCAATAAGAAAGTCCTGCCTTTGTAGCTAAGATGTCACCAAAGCCAGGCAGAGCACCCCCTGCAACAATCTCAAGTTCCCATTTGTGACTGAAAAGGTGGGAGAGCCCTAGTGGGCTCCTAGTTACAGCATATTGTTTACCACATATTTCTCTAAGTCTCTTCCTCACTTTTTATAGGAAATCTGGCTTCTCACATGCAAACTCTTTAATAAACAAAGAAATTTATGTAGCCTCCTCCTCCTCCTCAGTGTGCTGTTTTGGGTACTCTTATTTTGCTAGTTCATATTTTGTTTTTTTTTTTTTTTTTTTTTTTTTTGTTCCTTTTTGTTTGTTTCAGGGTATTTTTGGCTTTGGGCAGAGCAACTAGAACACATTGTCAGATAAAGTATCTTATCTGTCAGCTGCACCCTTGTGAACTAATCATAATTCAACAGGCTTGCTAATCAAGATTTGAGATAAATGTTTTGATAGAGCAATCTGATTCTTCTAATCTATCATTAGTTGACAGTTGCTGTGGGCAGAGTGCAGACTTGACAATAGTCTGCCTGCTTCTGATCGCTTTGGCTGGGCCCCGAAGTTGGGTAGCAGAATTGACTATAGCAGTGGGCCTGGGCCTTGCAGCGAATAAGGTCTACTCCTCTCTTCCACTCTCCCTCTCCCTCCAGAGTTGGTCAAATAGAAATATCAGTTCTTGTGAAACCATGTGATCCACATATTGGGAAACATGTGTCCTTTTGTCTCTTTCACCTGATAACAAAGGTGTACCCAGCTAAGTGACAGATAGACCTCAGGGGGATCTGTTGTGACACTGGCAAACAGTGTACAGAGACAGAAGAGAGATGGAAGTTATGGTTAAATGTTACTGGTTACAACTCCTTTCATGTGTTACTGAAACCCATGTTACTGAGTCTAGCATTCTTGTTCTTTATAGCATCATTTGTTACATTTGTTCTGTTTGCCTGGATAAATGAAAGCTTTAGCTATACTCAAGCTAATACACATATATTCACATAAATCACATATATTGTATATATTATGTTTCTGATATAAAATCCTAAAATAAGATATTATGGATTGGGGATGTAGTTCAGTGATTAAAACCCTTGCCTGGGATGTACAAGGCCCTGGGTTCAGTCCCCAGCACCTTTGACAATGATGATGATGACAATGAGGATGACGTTGATGACATATTATATCACATAGTTATCACACCATTTCCTGAGGAATTTATTACCAACTTTCATTCTTGCTCTTGTCTTGTTACTAGTGTAGGATAGTTTCTCATTTTAGAAAGCTTGAAAAATTCTAGAAGAGTTAAGCAAAGCATTTTTTAATCTTATGTTTCTTTTATTTATTTATGCGGGGGTTGGAGACATATGTATCATGTGGCGGTCAGAGGACAACATGCAGGAGTGTGGTCTCTCCTTCCATCCTATGAGTCTGGGAATCAAACTCACCATGGCAGACTTGGCAGCAAGGGTCCCTCCTTGCTGAGTCATCTCTTAGCTCAAGAAAACAAGTTTAGTTGCCCCCAAATCTGATCAACTCAGTTACTAATGTTAACATCATATAGCCTTATTAAAATCAGAAACCCAAATAAATGAGTAATTGCTTGAAAGGGTTGCCAGTGAAGACCTCCTCCACCTGGCATGTGGCTTTGGACTCTGGAACACCAGGAAACAATCCAGAGGAGCCCAGGAAGAGCCACTCCCTCCCACGGTTTCCCTTTCTGCATGCAAATCATGTGGAGGAACCCTATTGAGGTTGGTGGTGGTTCTCCTGTGTTAGAAGTCACACATGTCACTGCCCTAATACAGGTGCTAGCCACACTTTGAGAGATGTGTAGCGTGGCTGATTTAGACCAGGGGTTGTGGAGACTGACCTAATTAGAATCCAGGTGTAATTAAGTAGGCAGTGTAGGCAGCAGTATGCTCTGTGTTAATTAACGTCTGTGCTGAATGTGCCGTAGCACCTGAACAAAGAACAGTTCATGGAGGAAGCCTCTACCCTGCTCTGCCTTTAGAATATCTTTAGTCAAAGTTGTCTTCCTTGTTCCCTTCTTTATGTAGTTGAGACATGAGCAGTAAAGCCAGCTGTTTTCCAGAAACATTCACGCTTTCTCCTCTGTGGACTGCTCTTTTATACAGTTACATGTGTCCTTCCTCGTGCCTATAAGGCCCATGTGCCTCTCGTCCTCATTGCTCTCCACTAAGCACTGCAGTAGTTTCTGTGAAGAGGGACTGACCCTCAGATGCAGCTTATAGCCCATCAACTCCTGTATGCTATAGACTTCCTTCAGTGACCCGGAACAGGAAAGGCAAGAGTATTTCAGGTAGTCGGTGAAATGCTGTATGGAAAGTGTGTGTATGTTACCCTCACAATGCGTCCCTGGTTCCCAAGAGAGAAAAACCCCATTTTTAGGTTCCACTCTCCTAACATTGTTTCCTTGGTAGCTTCCTCCAGCTTCATTTTTCTCCTAATGTGGCAAATTGGGATCGCCTTGTTCACATGGTAAAATGAATGCTGTCATTCTCGCATTCTCTCTGTAAGAACATGCTCAGCTGCTGTAAGGACTCTTCAGATAAGAAGTACTTGCCAGAAGCCTTGGGAACTGGTGAACTGACAGATTACACCATTTTCATCCAGACCTCTCTTCAGCTAAGGGGAAGAAAAGCGCTGGGCTGTCTGTCTACTGAAGCTCAGTCTCTATTTGCTTATTTAAGCCCCAAAAATATCCGGTGTGCTTGTATCATCTTTCACAGCAGTGGCTCTCAACCTTCCGATGCTGCCACCACTCAATACAGTTCTTCACCTTTGACCCAGCCAAAAAATTATCTTTGCTGCTACTTCATAACTCTCAATTTGCTACTGTTGTGAATCTTTATGTAAATATCTGCTGTGCGGGGTATCTGACATATGACCCCTATAAAACGGTCATTTGACTCTCAGAGGGTCATAGCCTATGGGTTGTTAGCACCACAGCAGTTGGTGTTGACCAAGCACCTTCTGACCTTCTGTACATCTATTTGGAGCATTGAGAATCCAGAGGAACTAAGACATACCCCTTGTCCCCACAGTTTGCCGTCAGCCTAGGGGAATGAGACATAAAGCACAAGCAAGTAAAACACTAGCAGAGGGTTTAGGAACAGCCTCAGAGACCCCAGGAGAGAGATAGCACATGATATTGCATGGTTATCAAAGGCACTCTTGGTGTCATTGAATAGAAAAGGATGATTTTGGATCAGTCTAATAGTAGGAACTCATAAGTACCATCATAGTCTCCAACGTATTAAGAAACTGAAATATATCATAAGCAAAGGCTTTTGGGTCACTGAGGAGCTACTCAAAAGAAAGAGTACTGTGTCCTGTGTCAAAAGTCTTTTAAGCTAGAGTCCACATTAAAAAATAAAGCCAAGTGGTGGTGGCACACACCTTTAATATAGCAATGAGGAGGCAGAAGTAGGTGAATCTCTGAGTTCAAAGACAGCATGGTCTACAAATAGAGTTCTAGGGCAGCCAGGGCTACACAAAGAAACCATTTCTTGGGGTGAAAAAATGGGCATAATGCCTTAGAATCCTAACTCTAGAAAAGTAGAGGCTGGGAGACCCGTAGGACTCAATGAACAGGAAGCCTAGCATAACTACAAACTTTCCAGGAGAATGAAATATTCTGTCTTGGAAAACAAGACAGTAAACTCTCCTGAGGAACAGTAGCCAAGGCTGACCTCTGGCCTATATATGAAAGTGCGTATATATGTACCTACAAATACACACAAAGTGCCTTACAAAAAAAAAAAAAAGCCAATACCCAAGGAGCCTGTATAACTGATACAGATGCATTATTCTGGATCATTGCTGCAATGAAAATCCAGACATTTCAAATTCTCTTAATACTATTGGTTTTCACAGAGCCAGGTTCGATAACCATATCATTCTCAAGTTCCATGGATTCAAGTCCCCTAAGTACACTTGAGGTAAATTTGGACTTGGAGTTGTGTAAGACTTAGGCAGGCAGGTCCAATAGGTCTTTGGTATAAGGTGGCATGTGTTATGATAGTGGGCTCAGTGTGTCATGAAATCTAGACAATTTTGAGGAGGGACTAAAAAGTGGCTGAGTTCCAGAAACCTCCCAATGTGTCTGATGTGACATAATTCTAACAACACAGGAAAGCTAGGGTTGCTATTGCTCTAGGCAAATGAAGTACATGTAGAGAAAACCATTGCACTTGAAATAGAGGGATGTGAGAACACATTAGATGGGTACAGGGTAGCAGAGGTATGAAGTTCCTAAGACTTCCAAGGTGAGAAAGATTTGTAATAAACAGGTTATGGCAATAAAGAGGAGGGTGGAGTCAAGGGTGAGTCTGTGATTTCAAATGTAGACATAAGGTACATTTGGGGAAGTAGCTGCGTGCCCCAGTATAGTTTGATCCTGGGAAGGAGTTTTTAAAACAACAGCCATGCAAACTGGCTGAGAAAACCTAAAATGCAAGGAACAGTGGCATTCTCTGGGTCTTCAAGAAATGATTCCCTAACTCTATGTCCATGCAGTTATTGATGCCCAGGGTACAAATAGGTAATGAAAGAAAATGATCAAGTTGTAATTTTGATACATATTCCCTGACCTAACATCTGCTCAACTTAGCATTTTCAGTGTTAGAGTGATGATACAAAGGGGAATCTGTTTTCATAGGACCTGCACTTTGATGTGTAGAATTTGACCCTTTTCTGGACCATTAGTAATTGTGGCAGGATACCAATGCACTGCTGAGCATTGGCGATGAACTGCAGCTACTGTTTCATCTCTGGATTACCTAGGGAGCCAGTATGCTCTGCAGTGCACTGTGTGGCAGCCTGCATGCTCTGCAGGGGACTGTGTGGGGAACAAGCGTTCAGCAGGCCAGTTGATGTCCAAGCATTTTCAGCGTAGAAAACAGGTTCAAAATACTCATCATTGTACTTGAATGGCACAATGATGCTTTCGTTTTCATACTTATGTCACTATAGGCATGCTGTAGCTTGAGAGACTGGTAAATACATAGAACTCAAAAGAAAGAGCCCTGCTTTGTTTTTGTGAGAAGCTCAGTGAGGCTATAAGTTTAGTTCATCGGTGGATAGACTACTTTTAGCATGGGGCAGGGGTACTAGAATGTGACAGAATGTTGGTTCATAAATGTTGCCTGGCAAATCTGCTTGCATTCTGTATCCTAGTATCATGGGCCAAGGACGAGAGAGAAGCTTCGAGAATGGGTTAACATGGGACATTACAGTCTCCCAAGATAACTATTTCCTAAAAATTTAATGGCAGCATTTGATTCGCCTAAAAAGGTCATAGCCACACCTCTGGAAGTGTGCCTACAGCTTTTACTGTTTACCAAATTCAAGATTACCTAATCATCAGAGAACATAGTCTGTGGAGAAACTGTTCAAAGTCTTCTGTTTATGAATACTCTCTCTTCTAAGAAGAAAAACTATGGAACAAAAGATAATAAGACTCACAATTATTCATCAAACGTGAGTTTGCCATTGTTAACTTCCTTCAGGATGATGATAATCCATTTGTTAGAGTAGACTTAGTGATTATTGGATTGCAGTCCATCTCTTTAGAGGCAGCCGTCCAACAAAAAAATGTGTGGTATCTTCTAAAACCCTGTATACACAATGACATTTCAGCATTTAAACATTTTACTACTCTGTTCTGCGATTAAATAAGGGATGAACCGGGGAGTTTCCGACAATCATGTGGGAGTCAGTGAGAGCAAATTGTGTCGAGTAAGGCAGACCACTTCATCCTTTGATTATGTTGTTATTTGATTATTAAAATAGGACATTAGATAAACCATGATCAGTGGATTCCAAGATGTGGGAGGCTATTCTTTTGAAACATCTAAATATCAATTTTGTAGTCAAAATATTTAAATTAATCAAGACAGCATGGTTCATGAGCCTGGTTTGGAGCCACCTTAGGGAAGTGGATGATGTTACATGAACTCATTATTTGATTATTTAATTACATAAAACAATGATTATATCATCCATGACACCTGGAATCTGGTGCCACAGGTCATCTAATTACATAATTAATGAATTTAAATTGAAAATCTGTGTTAATCCCCAAAATAATGTAAATATTTGTATAGTTATGTAAACAACAATCCTCCATTCAATGAAGAGACCTGTAAGGCTCCCTCTTGTGGAGATAATTTGCAATATCTTCGCATTTTATGATTCATTGACTCAATTGATGATGATGACATCGTTCATGACTGGAGTCTGGCCATGCTTCCCTGCCAGTAAAATGCTACTTCCCCTATTTATTGTGACAGTTAGCTATTACTGACTTATTTAATTCTTTAAATTATGTAAACGACAGACAGTGCCATTAACGATTACAGTTAAGGTGCAAAAATCTGTCAGGGACAAGGTTAGGAAAGTTGTAGACATAGGCAGAGCATTTTCTGAATGATCTATGCACCTCCCAGAGTACGAGGGATGCTGGGTTATTGAGTCCAGGAGGTTGCACAGTTCCATCCGAGAAGTACAAGGACTTTACCAAGGCTGGCACAGTGGTCTGGTTGTTGACTACCTGCTCTTCCTCGACATCTTCACATCGGTTGTGATCTACCATGAGAAGAAGGAGTGGCACTACGAGGTCGGCATTACTGAGACCTGGCAAAAAGATGACGACTCAGAACACGGAAGAACATCTCTCTCTCAGCTATGTTATTGATGCACCTGCTGCAGCCATCTTTTCAGGTGTTATCAACATTGTGGCTACTACTGCTACGCCAGGATTGGGCCCACTATCTCACGTCCTGCCGCACCACAACAGACATTCAGGAGCTTGTGATGAGGTCAGGCCAGCAGAATTCATCAGGCAAGACAGTATGATTATCTGATGATTAACTGGTGGCATTTTAAAAATGCGTGATGACAGCATACAGTTACATACCTAGCAAGTCTGCACAGGAATTGATGATACTAAAAAATGTCAACGGCTTACATATTTAAAGATGTAATTATTAAATTCTTTCATTATATAATCAGTGATCGTGAAGTTTGGTGCCACCGAGTGTGACTCAAGTGTGACAGACCATCTAACTATCTGATTATTTCATTTTCAAATTTGTCTTTTTCTACTCCAGGGAGATTGGAGTCTGTATCCACCTTGTTGGTGTTAAATTGTATCTTGTGAATTCTTTCTTTCTTTCTTTCTCTCTTTCTTTCTTTCTTTCTTTCTTTCTTTCTGTCTTTCTTCCTTTCTTTATTTAAATCAATGTTGATATCATTTTGTTAACTATCTAGGGGTGAATTATGAGAAACTATCTCTTTATTCATTCATATTTTGTTAAAATCTCTGATTAAGAACTCAATGTCTCTTCAGTATTGAGCAATCATTTAGGCTTCACGCATAAAACACCATCCACTTGTTTAATTTATTCAGTGATCACTGGGGTTTTGAGCCTCCTTTTGGGAGATCGTTGTACCAGACCATCATGTCATCTAATAATACAATTACTTCTTTAACTGTTAAACTAGGAAATTAAGTAATAATTCATCATTTAATTTACGTATTTCAAATACAGGTAACGGTATGGAACATAAGTCTCTTTTGGAGTCAGATTTTGGGAGTTGATGATGGAATATCATCTCATTACTTCATCATTTAGCTATGTAAATAGATCTTTACATCAGCGATATGTTTAAGACTTTGGTGCCATCTCATCAGTGTTAATATAAAAGGCCCACTAATTAATTTTCAATTTATTTTTTTAAAAACATCACTATTCCAGTAAGAGAACAGTCTGACTACTCCATGTTGGATTTAAGTATGCAACACAATGTCATTTTTCAATCATTTTTCATTATATATTAATTATTAAAATCGATGAAGATATTGTTCTTCTTGACTGGAGTCGGGTCAAACCTCCATGGGAGTTAATCACGTGGCATTATTTAATTATCTAAGTACTACTTCCTTGACAATCACTGGATTTGGTTCCATCTTTTGAAAGTGAAATATGGAGGACTATCCAATTATTAACTTATTTGATTGCATAAGAAATGACGGTGTCAGCCGTCATTTGGCTGCTGTGTCATTGACACAGCCGAAGATCGGTACCAGAAGCAATGTCCAGGGCATGGGAGACACTGCCTTTTACAGTGATTACTGATTACACAATAGTAGATTTTTAACAAAGGAATGATTACACGATTAAAAAAAAAAAACTGTACTGTTTCGCATCATCGGTTTCTGAGAGGTTGCAACAGAACTGACCCATGAAGGACACAATAACCACCGATTTTAAAAATGGAATAATTGAATAATCTCCCAGTCAGGGAATCTCATCTAATGAACTCTGTCGGGCTGTTAACATGACACACCACCAACAATAAATAACTCTACATAACCATATTAGAAAGCAGGGTACAGGACTTAATAGAGAACAGTCAATTGAGGAATCCAAAATGACAAAAAGAAACAGAAGACACTGCTCAAAATCCTTAATCATCAGCCTAATGGATATCAAAACAACTCTGAGAAACCCTGGATGAAGCTCCTCTAAATGTAAGAGGATGCAGAGGTGTTAATTTTTTTTCAATAAAGGGGAAGGTATTATGGTAGAGGCGATTAATTGTATTGTTTCCGTTCGAGCAATTAGAAAACTGAAGCATAGAAAACAGGTTAAAAATACTCATCATTGTACTGGAATGGCACAATGATGCTTTCGTTTTCATGCTTATGTCACTATAGGCAAGTTGTAGCTTGAGAGACTGGTAAATATGTAGAACTGAAAAGAAAGAGCCCTGCTATGTTTTTGTGAGAAACTCAGTGAGGCTGTAAGGTTAGTTCATTGGTGGGTATACTCCTTTAAGCATGTGGGAGGGGCACTAGAATGTGACAGAATGTTGGTTCATAAATGTTGACTGGTAACCCTTTTGCATTCTGTATCCTGGTATCATGGGCCAAGGACCAGAGAGCAGCTTCGAGAAAGTGTTATCATGGGACATTACAGTCCCCCAAGGTAACTATCTCCTAAAACTTTTAATGACAACATTTGATTCGACTAAACAAGTCATAGCAACACCTATGGAAGTGTGCCTATAGCTTGTACTGGTTACCAAATTCAAAATTACTTAATCATCAGAGAACGTAGTCTGTGGAGAAACAGTTCAAAGTCTTCAGTTTATGAATACTCTCTCTCCTAAGAAGTCACACTATGGAACAAAAGACACATAAGACTCACAATTATTCATCAAAAGGTGAGTTTGCCATTGATGACTTCCTTCAGGAAGGTGATAATACATTTGTTAGAGTGTACTTTGTGATTATTGGATTTCAGTCCATCTCTTTTGAGGCAGCCGCCCAACATTAAATATGTGATATCTTCTAAAAACACAATGGCAGTTCAGCATTTAAACATGTTACTACTCTGCTCTGCAATTAAATAACTGATGAACCTGGGAGTTTCCCACAATCATGTGGGAGTCAACAGAGAGTCAATTGTGTGGAGTATGGCAGACCATTTCATCCTCTGATTATGTTGTTATTTGATTATTAAAATAAGACATTAGATAATCCATGATCAGTGGATTGTGGTGATGCGATGTGGGAGGCAAGTATCATAGACCATCTTAATATCAATTATGTAGTTAAAATATTTAAATTTATCACGACATCATCGTTCATGAGCCTGGTTTGGAGCCGCCTTAGGGAAGTGGATGATGTTACATGTACTCATTATTTGATTATTTAATTAATTAAAAAATGATCATATCGTCCATGATACCTGGAATCTGGTGCCACAGATCATCTCATTACATAATTAATGAATTTAAATTGACAATCTGTGTTAATCCCCAAGATAATGTAAATTTTTGTATAGTTATGTAAACAAGAATCCTCCATTCCATCAAGAGACCTGTAAAGCTACCTCTTGTGGAGATAACGTGCAGTATCTTCACATTGTATGATTCATTGACTCAATTGATGATGATGACATCCTTCATGACTGGAGTCTGGCCATGCTTCCCTGCCAGTAGAATGCTACATCCACTATTTATTGTGACAGTTAGCTATTAGTGACTTATTTAATTTTTTAAATTATGTAAACGACAGACAGTGCCATCACCGATTACGGTTAGGGTGCAAAAATCTGTCAGGGACAAGGTTAGGAAAGTTGTAGACATGGGCAGAGCATTTTCTTAATGATCTATGCATCTTCCAGAGTACGAGGGATGCTGGGTGATTGAGTCCTGAAGGTTGCAAGGTGCCCTCTGAGAAGTACAAGGACTTCACCAAGGCCAGCACAGTTGTCTGGCTGTTGACTACCTGTTCTTCCTCCACATCTTCCCATAGGTTGTGATCTACCATGAGAAGAAGGAGTGGCACTACGAGGTCGGCACCATCACCGAGACCTGGCAAAAGGATGACGACTCAGACCATGGAAGAACATGTGTCTGTCAGCTATTCTATTGATGCCCCTGCTGCAGCCATCTTGTCAGCTGTTATCAACATTGTGGCTACTACTGCTGCGCCAGGATTGGGCCCACTATCTCACGTCCTGCCGCACCACAACAGACATTCAGGCGCTTGTGATGAGGTCAGGACTACAGAATTCATCAGGCAAGACAGTATGATTATCTTATGATTAACTGATGGCATGTTAAAAATGCGTGATGACAGCATACAGTTTCATACCAGGCAAGTCAGCCCAGCAATTGATGATACAAAAAAATGTCATCGGCCTACATATTTAAAGACGTAATTATTAAATTCTTTCATTATATAATCTGTGATCCCTGAAGTTTGGCGCCACCTTGTGTGACTCAAGTGTGACAGACCATCTAACTATCTGATTATTTCATTATTCAAATCTGTCTTTTTCTACTCCAGGGCGAGTGGAGTCTGTATCCACCTTGTTGGTGTTAAATTGTATCTTGTGAATTCTTTTTTTCTTTCTTTATTTCATTGTTTCTTTCTTCATTTCTTTATTTAAATCAATGTTGATATCATTTTGTTATCTCTCTAGGAGGAATTATGAGATACTATCTTTTATTCATTCATTTTGTGGTCAAATCTATGATTAAGAACTCAATGTCTCTTCAGTTTGAGCAATCATTTAGGCTTCACGCATAAAACACCATACACTTGTTTAATGCTTATTCATTTAATTATGAAATAGGTCATTATGTATTCTGAGATCACTGGAGTTTTGAGCCTCCTTTGGGGAGACTGTTGTAGCAGAACATCATGTCATCTAATACTACACTTACTTCTTTAACTGTTAAACTAGGAAATTAAGCAATAATTCATCATGTAATTTACATATTAAAAATACAGGTAATGTTATGGACCATAACTCCCATTTGGAGTCAGATTTTGGGCGTTGATGATGTAATATCATCTCATTACTTCATCATTTAGCTATGTAAATAGATCTTTACATCAGCGATATGTTTACGACTTTGGTGCCATCTCATCAGTGTTAATATAAAAGGCCCACTAAATAATTTTCAATTTAATTTTTTAAAAACATCATTATTCCAGTAAGAGATCAGTCTGACTACTCCGTGTGGGATTTAAGTATGCACCACCATGTCATTTTTCAATCATTTTTCATTATATATTAATTATTAAAATCGATGAAGGTGTTGTTCTTCTTGAGTGGAGTTGGGCCAAACCTCCATGGGAGTTAATCACATGGCATTATTGAATTATCTAAGTACTACTTCCTTGACAATCACTGGAGTTTGGTTCCATCTTTCGAAAGTGAAATATGGAGGATTATCCAATTATTAACTTATTTCATTGCGTAAATAATGACGGTGTCATCCGTCATTTGGCTGCTGTGGCATTGACACAGCAGGAGATTGGTAGCAGAAGCAGTGGCCAGAGAATGGGAGACACTGCCTTATACAGTGATTACAGATTGCGCAATAGTAGATTTTCAACAATCGAATGAATAAACGATTTAAAAAAAAAAAACTGTACTGTTTCGCATCATCAGTTTCTGAGAGGTTGCAACAGAACTGGCCCATGAAGGACACAGTGACCACCGATTTTAAATATGGAATATCTGAATAATCTCCTGATCAGGGAATCTCATCTAATGAACTCTGTCGGGCTGTTAACATGACACACCACCAACAATAAATAACTCTACGTAACCATATTAGAAAGCAGGGTACAGGACTTAATAGAGAACAGTCAATTGAGGAATCCAAAATGACCAAAAAGAAACAGAAGACACTGCTCAAAATCCTTAATCATCAGCCTAAATCAAATCTAAACAACTCTGAGAAACCATGATATCAAGCTCCTCAAATGTAAGAGGATGTAGAGGAGTTAATTTTATTTTCAATGAAGGTAAAGGATTATGTTAGAGGCGATTAATTGTATTGTTTCCATTCTAGAAATTAGAAAATTGAAGCAGAGAAAACGGGTTTAAAATACACATCATTGTACTTGAATGGCACAATGATGCTTCCGTTCTCATGCTTATGTCACTATAGGCAAATTGTAGCTTGAGAGACTGGTATATATGTAGAACTCAAAAGAAAGGGCCCTGCTTTGTTTTTGTGAGAAACTCAGTGAGGCTGTAAGGTTAGTTCATTGGTGGGTTTACTCCTTTAAGCGTGTGGGAGGGGCACTAGGATGTGACAGAATGTTGGTTCATAAATGTTGCCTGGCAACCCTGGTGCATTCCGTATCCTGGTATCAAGGGCCAAGGACCAGAGAGCAGCTTCGAGAAAGTGTTATCATGGGACATTACAGTCTCCCAAGGTAACTATCTCCTAAAACTTTTAATGACAACATTTGATTCGCCTAAACAAGTCATAGCCACACCTCTGGAAGTGTGCATACATCTTGTACTGGTTACCAAATTCAAGATTACCTAATCATGAGAGAACGTAGTCTGTAGAGAAACAGTTCAAAGTCTTCTGTTTATGAATACTTTCTCTCCTAAGAAGTCACACTATGGAACAAAAGACAAATAAGTCTCACAATTATTCATCAAAAGGTGACTTCCTTCAGGAAGGTGATAATCCATTTGTTAGAGTGTACTTTGTGATTATTCGATTTCAGTCCATCTCTTTTGAGGCAGCCGCCCAACATTAAATATGTGACATCTTCTAAAAACCCTGCATACACAATGGCAGTTCAGCATTTAAACATGTTACTACTCTGCTCTGCGATTAAATAACTTATGAACCTGGGAGTTTCCCACAATCATGTGGGAGTCAACAGAGAGTCAATTGTGTGGAGTATGGCAGACCATTTCATCTTCTGATTATGTTGTTATTTGATTATTAAAATAGGACATTAGATAATCCATGATCAGTGGATTGTGGTGATGCGATGTGGGAGGCAAGTATCATAGACCATCTTAATATCAATTATGTAGTTAAAATATTTAAATTTATCACTACATCATCGTTCATGAGCCTGGTTTGGAGCCGCCTTAGGGAAGTGGATGATGTTACATGTACTCATTATTTGATTATTTAATTATTTATAAAATGATCATATCATCCATGACACCTGGAATCTGGTGCCACAGATCATCTAATAACATTATTAATGAATTTAAATTGACAATCTGTGTTAATCCCCAAGATAATGTAAATTTTTGTATAGTTATGTAAACAAGCATCCACCATTCCATTAAGAGACCTGTAAAGCTCCCTCTTGTGGAGATAACGTGCAGTATCTTCATATTGTATGATTCATTGACTCAGTTGATGATGATGACATCATTCATGACTGGAGTCTGGCTATGCCTCCCTGCCAGTAGAATGCTACATCCCCTATTTATTGTGACAGTTAGCTATTAGTGACTTATTTAATTCTTTAAATTATGTAAACGACAGACAGTGCCATCACTGATTACGGTTAGGGTGCAAAAATCTGTCAGGGACAAGGTTAGGAAAGTTGTAGACATGGGCAGAGCATTTTCATAATGATCTATGCATCTTCCAGAGTACGAGGGATGCTGGGTAATTGAGTCCTGAAGGTTGCAAAGTGCCCTCTGAGAAGTACAAGTACTTCACCAAGGCCGGCAAGGTGGTCTGGCTGTTGACTACCTGTTCTTCCTCCACATCTTCTCATCAGTTGTGATCTACCATGAGAAGAAGGAGTGTCACTAGGAGGTTGGCACCATCACCAAGACCTGGCAAAAGGATGACGACTCAGAACACGGAAGAACATCTCTCTCTCAGCTATGCTATTGATGCCCCTGCTGCAGACATCTTGTCAGCTGTTATCAACATATGGTTAGTACTGCTATGCCAGGATTGGGCCCAGTATCTCACGTCCTGCCGCACCACAACTGAAATTCAGGCTTTTGTGATGAGGTCATGCCTACAGAATTCATCAGGCAAGACAGTATGATTATCTGACGATTAACTGATGGCATGTTAAAAATGCGTTATGACAGCATACAGTTTTATACCTGGCAAGTAAGCCCAGGAATTGATGATACAAAAAAATGTCATCGGCTTACATATTTAAAGACTTAATTATGAAATTCTTTCATTATATAATCTGTGATCCCTGAAGTTTGGCGCCACCTTGTGTGACTCAAGTGTGACAGACCATCTAACTATCTGATTATTTCATTATTCAAATCTGTCTTTTTCTACTCCAGGGCGAGTGGAGTCTGTATCCACCTTGTTGGTGTTAAATTGTATCTTGTGAATTACTTCTTTCTTTCTTTATTTCATTGTTTCTTTCTTCATTTCTTTATTTAAATAAATGTTGATATTATTTTGTTAACTCTCGAGGGGTGAATTATGAGAAACTATCTCTTTATTCATTCATTTTGTGTTCAAATCTATGATTAAGAATTCAATGTCTCTTCAGTATTGAGTAATCCTTTAGGCTTCACGCATAAAACACCATTCACTTGTTTAATGCTTATTCATTTAATTATGTAAATCGGTCCTTATGTATTCAGTGATCACTGGAGTTTTGAGCCTCCTTTGGGGAGACCGTTGTAGCAGACCATCACGTCATCTAATACTACACTTACTTCTTGAACTGTTAAACTAGGAAATTAAGTAATAATTCATCATGTAATTTACGTATTAAAAATACAGTTAATGTTATGGATCTTATCTCCCGTTTGGAGTCAGATTTTGGGAGTTGATGATGTAATATCACCCCATTACTTCATCATTTAGCTATGTAAATAGATCTTTACATCAGCGATATGTTTACGACTTTGGTGCCATCTCATCAGTGTTAATATAAAAGGCCCACTAAATAATATTCAATTTAATTTTTTAAAAACATCATTATTCCAGTAAGAGATCAGTCTGACTACTCCGTGTGGGATTTAAATATGCACCACCATGTCATTTTTCAATCATTTTTCATTATATATTAATTATTAAAATCGATGAAGGTGTTGCTCTTCTTGAGTAGAGTTGGGCCAAACCTCCATGGGAATTAATCGCGAGGCATTATTTAATTATCTAAGTACTACTTCCTTGACAATCACTGGAGTTTGGATCCATCTTTTGAAAGTGAAATATGGAGGATTATCCAATTATTAACTTATTGGATTGGGTAAATAATGACGGTGTTATCCGTCATTTAGCTGCTGTGGCATTGACACAGCAGGAGATAAGTACCAGAAGCAGTGGGCAGAGAATGGGAGACACTGCCTTATACAGTGATTACTGATTACGCAATTGTACATTTTTAACAATCGAATGATTAAACGATTTAAAAAGAAAACTGTACTGTTTCGCATCATCAGTTTCTGAGAGGTTGCAACAGAACTGGCCCATGAAGGACACAGTGACCACCGATTTAAAAAATGGAATAACTGAATAATCTCCTGATCAGGGAATATCATCTAATCAACTCTGTCAGGCTGTTAACATGACACACCACCAACAATAAATAACTCTAAATAACCATATTAGAAAGCAGGGTACAGGACTTAATAGAGAACAGTCAATTGAGGATTCCATAATGACTGAAAGAAACAGAAGACACTGCTCAAAATCCTTAATCATCAGCCTAAATCAAATCTAAACAACTCTGAGAAACCATGATATAAAGCTCCTCTAAAGGTAAGAGAATGAAGAAGAGTTTATTTTATTTTCAATAAAGCGAAAAGCATTATGGTAGAGGCCATTAATTCTGTTGTTTCCATTCTAGAAATTAGAAAATTGAAGCATAGAAAACAGGTTTAAAATACTCAACATTGTACTTGAATGGCACAATGATGCTTTCATTTTCGTGCTTATGTCACTACAGGCAAGTTGTAGCTTGAGAGGCTGGTAAATATGTAGAACTCAAAAGAAAGGGCCCTGCTTTGTTTTTGTGAGAAACTCAGTGAGGCTGTAAGGTTAGCTCATCGGTGGGTATACTCCTTTAAGCATGTGGTAGGGGCACTAGAATGTGACATTATGTTGGTTCATAAATGTTGCCTGGCAACCATGTTGCATTCTGTATCCTGGTATCATGGGCCAAGGACCAGAGAGCAGCTTCGAGAAAGTGTTATCATGGGACATTACAGTCTCCCAAGGTAACTATCTCCTAAAACTTTTAATGACAACATTTGATTCGCCTAAACAAGTCATAGCCACACCTCTGGAAGTGTGCATACATCTTGTACTGGTTACCAAATTCAAGATTACCTAATCATCAGAGAACGTAGTCTGTGGAGAAACAGTTCAAAGTCTTCTGTTTATGAATACTCTCTCTCCTAAGAAGTCACACAATGGAACAAAAGACAAATAAAACTAACAATTATTCATCAAAAGGTGAGTTTGCCATTGTTGACTTCCTTCAGGAAGGTGATAATCCATTTGTTAGAGTAGACTTAGGGATTGTTGTATTTCAGTCCTTCTCTTTTGAGGCAGCAGTCCTCCATTAAATAGGTGATATCTTTTAAAAATGCTGCATACACAATTACAGTTCAGCATTTAAACATGTTATTACCCAACTCTGAGATTAAATAAGGGATTAACCTGGGAGTTTCCCACAATCATGTGGGAGTCAACTGAGACTCAATTGTGTGGAGTACGGCAGACCCTTTCATCCTCTGAATTTATTGTTATTTGATTATTAAAATAGGACATTAGATAATCCATGATCAGTGGATTGAGGTGAGGTGATGTGGGAGGCAATTAATATAGACCATCTTAATGTCAATTATGTAGTTAAAATATTTAAATTAATCATGACATCATCGTTCATGACCTGGTTTGGAGCCACCTTAGGGAAGTGGATGATGTTACATGAACTCATTATTTGATTATTTAATTATATAAAACAATGATTATATCGTCCATGACACTTGGAATCTGGTGCCACAGATCATCTAATTACATAATTAATGTATTTAAATTGACAATCTGTGTTAATCCCCAAGATAATGTGAATATTTGTATAGTAATGTAAACAACAATCCACCATTCCATGAAGAGGCCTGTAAAGCTCCCTCTTGTGAAGTTAATGGGCAATATCATCACAACTTAAGATTCATTTTTTCAATTGATGATGATGACATCCTTCATGCCTGGATTCTGACCATGCTTCCCTGCCAGTAAAATGCTACATCACCTTTTTATTGTGACAGTTAGGTATTACTGACTTATTAAATTCATTAAGTTATGTAAACGACCGACAATGACATCACCCTTTACGGTTAGGGTGCAAATATCTGTCAGGGACAAGGTTAGGAAAGATGTAGACATGGGCAGAGCATTTTCTGAATGATCTATGCATCTCACAAAGTACGAGGGATGCTGGATGATTGAGTCCAGAAGTTTGCACGGTGCCAACCGAGAAGTACAAGGACTTCCCCAAGGCTGACACGGTGGTCTGGGTGTTGACTAACTGCTCTTCCTACACATCTTCACATCGGTTGTGATCTACCATGAGAAGAAGGAGTGGCACTAGCAGGTCGGCACCATCACCGAGACATGGTAAAAGGATGATGACTCAGAACATGGAACAGCATCTCTCTCTCAGCTATGCTGCTGATTCCCCTGCTGCAGCCATCTTTTCAGCTGTTATCAACATTGTGGCTACTACTGCTACGCCAGGATTGGGCCCATTATCTCACGTCCTGCCGCACCACAACAGAGATTCAGGTGCTTGTGATGATGTCAGGCCAACAGAATTCATCAGGCAAGACACTATGATTATCTGTCGATTAACTGATGGCATTGACAGATGCATGATGACAGCATACAGTTTCTTACCTGGCAAGTCTGACCAGGAATTGATGATACGAAAAAAGGTCAATGGCTTACTCATTTAAAGATGTAATTATTAAATTCTTTCATTATATACTCTGTGATCCCTGAAGTTTGGCTCCACCTTGTGTCACACGCAAGTGTGACAGACTATCAAACTATCTGATTGTTATATTATTCAAATCTGTCTTTTTCTACTCCAGGAAGAGTGGAGTCTGGTATCCACCTTGTTGGTGTTAAATTGTATCTTGTGAATTCTTTCTTTGTTTCTTTCTTTCTTTGTTTCTTTCTTCCTTCCTTCCTTTTTTCCTTCCATCCTTCCTTCCTATCTTTCTTAATTCCTTCCTTTATTTAAATCTATGTTGATATCATTTTGTTATCTCTCTAGGGGTGAATTATGAGAAACTATCTCTATATTCATTCATTTTTTGTTCAAATCTATGATTAAGAACTCCATGTCTCTTCAGTATTGAGCAGTCATTTAGGCTTCACGCATAAAACACCATCCACTTGTTTAATGTTTATTCATTTAATTATGAAAATCTGTCATTATGTATTCAGTGATCACTGGAGTTTTGAGCCTCCTTAGGGGAGAACGTTGTACCAGTCACATCATCTAATACTACACTTAGTTCTTTAACTGTTAAACTAGGAAATTAATTAATAATTCATCATTTAAATTACATATTTAAAATACAGGTAATGTTATGGACCATAAGTCCCTTTTGGAGTCAGATTTTGGTAGTTGGTGAGGTAATGTCATCTCATTACTTCACCATTTAGCTATGTAAATAGATGTTTACATCAGCGATATATTTAGGACTTTGGTGCCATCTCATCAATGGTAATATAAAAGGCCCACTAATTAATTATCAATTTAATTTTTCAAATTGCTCATTATTCCAGGAAGAGATCAGTCTGACTACTCCATGTGAGATTTAAGTATGCACCACCATGACATCATTCAATCATTTTTCATTATATATTCATTATTTAAACCGATGAAGATGTTGTTCTTCTTGACTGGAGTCGGGCCATTCCTCCATGGGAGTTAATCACGAGGCATTATTTAATTATCTAAGTACTACTTCCTTGGCAATCACTGGAGTTTGGTCCCATCTTATGAAAGTGAAGTATGGGGGACTATCCAATTATTAACTCATGTGATTGGGTAAGTAATGATGGTGTCATCCGTCATTTGGCTTCTGTAGGATTGACACAGCAGGAGATCGGTACCAGAAGCAGTGCCCAGAAAATGGGGACACTGCCTTATACAGTGATTACTGATTATGTTATAGTAGATTATTAACTATCGAATGATTACACGATTTTAAAAAAACTGGACTTTTTCGCATCATCGGTTTCTGAGAGGTTGCAACAGAACTGACCCATGAAGGACACATGACCACCGCTTTTAAAAATGGAATAACTGAATAATCTCCTGATCAGGGAATCTCATCTAATGAACTCTGTCGGGCTGATAACATGACACACCACCAACAATAAATCACTCTAAATAACCATATTAGAAAGAGGGGTAAAGGACTTCATAGAAAACAGTCAATTATGGAATCCAAAATGACTGAAAGAAACATAAGACACTGCTCAAAATCCTTAATCATCAGCATAATGCAAATCTAAACCACTCTGAGAAACCATGGGTTCAAGCTCCTCTAAAAGTAAGCGAATTAAGAGGAATTTATTTTATTTTCAATAAAGAGAAAAGGATTATTGTAGAGGTGATTAATTCTGTTGTTTCCATTCTAGAAAATAGAAAATTGAAGCATAGAAAACAGGTTTCAAATACTCAACATTGTATTGAATGGCACAATGGTGCTTTCGTTTTCATGCTCATGTCACTATAGGCATGTTGTAGCTTGAGAGACTGGTTAATATGTAGAACTCAAAAGAAAGGGCCCTGCTTTGCTTTTGTGAAAAACTCGGTGAGGATGTAAGGTTAGTTCATTGGTGGGTATACTCCCCTTTGCATGCGGGATGGGCACTAGAATGTGACAGAATGTTGGTTCATAAATGTTGCCTGGTACCCCTGCTTGCATTCTGTATCCTGGTAACATCGGCCAAGGACCAGATAGCAGCTTCGAGAAAGTGTTATCATGGGACATGAATGTCTCCCAAGATAACTATTTCCTAAAACTTTTCATAACAGCATTTGATTCGCCTAAACAAGTCGTAGCCACACCTCTGGAAGTGTGCCTACAGCTTTTACTGGTTACCAAATTCAAGATTACCTAATCATCAGAGAATATATTCTGTGGAAAAACAGTACAAGTCTTCCGTTTATGAATACTCTCTCTCCTAAGAAGTGAAACTATGGAATAAAAGATAATACGACTCACAATTATTCATCAAAAGGTGAGTTTGCGATTATTGACTTCCTTCAGGAAGGTGATAATCCATTTGTTAGAGTAGACTTAGGGATTGTTGGATTTCAGTCCATCTCTTTGGAGGCAGCCGTCCAACATTAAATATGTGATATCTTCTAAAATGGCTGTATACACAATGACAGTTCAGCATTTAAACGTGTTACTACCCAACTCTGCGATTAAATAAGGGATGAACCTGGGAGTTTCCCACAATCATGTGGGAGTCAACTGAGACTCAACTGCATGGAGTATGGCAGACCATTTCATCCTCTGATTATATTGTTATTTGATTATTAAAATAGAAAATTTGATCAGTGGACTGTGGTGATGTGATGTGTGAGGCAATTATTATAGACCATCTTAATGTCAATTATGTAGTTAAAATATTTAAATTAATCATGACAGCATCGTTCATGAGCCTGGTTTGGAGGCACCTCAGGGAAGTGGATGATGTTACATGAACTCATCATTTGATTATTTAATTTTATAAAACAATGATTATATCATCCATGACACCTGGAATCTGGTGCCACAGATCATCTAATTACATAATTAATGTATTTAAATTGACAATCTGTGTTAATCCCCAAGAAAATAATGTAAATATTTGTATGGTAATGTAAACAACAATCCACCATTCCATGAAGAGACCTGTAAAGCTCCCTCTTGTGAAGTTAATGGGCAATATCATCACAACTTAAGATTCATTTTTTCAATTGATGATGATGACATCCTTCATGCCTGGATTCTGACCATGCTTCCCTGCCAGTAAAATGCTACATCACCTTTTTATTGTGACAGTTAGGTATTACTGACTTATTAAATTCATTAAGTTATGTAAACGACCGACAATGACATCACCCTTTACGGTTAGGGTGCAAATATCTGTCAGGGACAAGGTTAGGAAAGATGTAGACATGGGCAGAGCATTTTCTGAATGATCTATGCATCTCACAAAGTACGAGGGATGCTGGATGATTGAGTCCAGAAGTTTGCACGGTGCCAACCGAGAAGTACAAGGACTTCCCCAAGGCCGGCACGGTGGTCTGGGTGTTGACTACCTGCTCTTCCTATACATCTTCACATCGGTTGTGATCTACCATGAGAAGAAGGAGTGGCACTAGCAGGTCGGCACCATCACCGAGACCTGGCAAAAGGATGATGACTCAGAACACGGAAGAGCATCTCTCTCTCAGCTATGCTGGTGATGCCCCTGCTGCAGCCATATTTTCAGCTGTTATCAACATTGTGGCTACTACTGCTACGCCAGGATTGGGCCCATTATCTCACGTCCTGCTGCACCACAACAGAGATTCAGGTGCTTGTGATGATGTCAGGCCAACAGAATTCATCAGGAAAGACAGTGTGATTATCTGAGGATTAACTGATGGCATTTTAAAAATGCGTGACAACAGCATACATTTTCATACCTGGCAAGTCTGCCCAGGAATTGATGAGACAAAAAAAGGTAAACGGCTTTCTTATTTAAAGATGCAATTATTAAATTCTTTCATGATATAATCTGTGATCCCTGAAGTTTGGCGCCACCTTGTGTCACACTTAAGTGTGACAGACGATCTAACTATATGATTATTTCATTATTCAAATCTGTCTTTTTATAATCCAGGAAGAGTGGAGTCTGGGATCCACCTTGTGGGTGTTGAATTGTATCTTGTGAATTCTTTCTTTCTTTCTTTTCTTATTTCATTCTTTCTTTCTCCCTTCCTTTATTTAAATCTATGTTGATATCATTTTTTTATCTCTCTAGTGTTGAATTATGAGAAACTCTCTTTATTCATTCATTTTTTTGTTCAAATCTATGATTAAGAACTCAATGTCTCTTCAGTATTGAGCAGTCATTTAGGCTTCACGCATAAAACACCATCCACTTGTTTAATGTTTATTCATTTAATTATGAAAATATGTCATTATGTATTCATTGATCACTGGAATTTTGAGCCTCCTTAGGGGAGACTGTTGTACCAGACAGTCACGTCATCTAATACTACACTTAGTTCTTTAACTGTTAAACTAGGAAATTAATTAATAATTCATCATTTAAATTACGTATTTAAAATACAGGAAATCTTATGGACCATAAGTCCCTTTTGGTGTCAGATTTTGGTAGTTGATGATGTAATATCATCTCATTACTTCACCATTTAGCTATGTAAATAGATCTTTACATCAGCGATAGGTTTAGGACTTTGGTGCCATCTCATCAGTGTTAATATAAAAGGCCCACTAATTAATTATCAATTTAATTTTCTAAATTCCTCATTATTCCAGGAAGAGATCAGTCTGACTACTCCATGTGAGATTTAAGTATGCACCAACATGACATCTTTCAATCATTTCTGTGATTGTGATCTACCATGAGAAGAAGGGTTGGCACTAGGAGGTCGGCACCATCACTGAGACCTTGCAAATGGATGACGACTCAGAACAAGGATCATTGAAGATATTACTGAAATTTTCTACAATTTGCAAGATTACATCATATATTTTCTGTTATTTCAGGCTACTTTGGGATAATCATAATATGGAGGATCATTTTCAAACTTCTACAAGACACAGAAGGTAAATTTTCATGTGCAGATTCATGCAAATTTGGCTTTGCAGATATTTTAATGAATCCTGGAAATTTTATTGAAGAGTCACACTTAAAAATTTAAAAGAGATTAAGAAGAGCAACAGTGAAAATAAGTGTACCTAAAGTGATGATTGTCATTTTCTCATAAAACCCTCTAACTCGGTGAAAGATAGCTCTTCTGTGTTTGCAAGGCATTTGTGAAAAATGAGAGGGAATCTATGTCTTAACAGATATCACCCTTTGAATTATAGCACCCGGATAACTATTCTGTAGATATGCCAGTCTATTTAGTTTCATTCTATTCAGATATTTTAAACAGTATACATGTTGCATAGGTTATAATTATATGTCCAAGACCTCCTAAGAAAAAAGTCTATAGTTAAGCAGGCATTTCTTATCTATTTGTGACTTTGCTGTGGATATTGAAAGGGTCAGTTTATGAATGTCAAGAAGGTGTTACAGAGAATACTTAAAGTTGATTTAAAGAAAGTCAAAGTGTGAATGCTATGTGGAAACCTTTTATTTGTTATCTTAGTTTCATAAGCATATCATATGTAGAGCCGTGTAGTTGTGGCCCTTACCTTTAATTGCAGCATTCATGATCAAGAGCAAGGGGGATCCCTTAAGTTTGTGATCACCCCACTCTACAAAGTGAGTTTCAGGATAGCTAGGTTTACACAGAGTCATTCTGTATTAGAAAATATAGGGAAAAAAAGTATTTAGTTTACTCTAAATACAAGTCATGTGAATTTAGAATGTGGAAAGAATCAACATACCTCTCTTATGACAGTGAGAAGAAATGAAAGATATTTAGTAGTCCCCACTTTGAGGATATTTGTTGAGTGTGAAACAACTTTCAAATTTATCAGTATTCCTAAGTCATCTGCAAGATACCATCAATTTACACTGTAGTAAATCCATATGACCGTTGGAATGTGTGAATGCTTCCATTTGTACTGGTATATTTAGCCAATGTAGTATGATTTCTATGATGGAAAAACTGATAAATGGTATAAATATGGCAAAGCTCTGAGTCATTTCAGTTTTTTCAATTATTTGGGAGATTTTATGTAAATAGATGCCATAATTGAGGGCCATGAAATAAAGCTCTTACTCTGAATCCACAGGTATCTTTCATGAAAACAAAACCATACCACATTAGAGAAGCATTATGAATGTAAAACTCAAGATCTGAATCTTGTTTACAATCAGGCCAAATTACAACTTTATTTTATACATGTAGGAAGTTTCTTTAGTTTCATGCATGAGGTAAAGTTTTACATATGCTAATTAACTTTGCAGGAATCAAAGAAGCCTTAAGGGAGCGAATCCTGTGAATATACATAATGAATGTGTGAAAAACTTTGTGGGTTACAGGCATCTTCAATGTCTTGAAAAAATTCATACTGGAGAGAAACCGTATAGAAGTCTAGAGTGTGGTGAATTCTTTGCATGTCACAATTTCCTTCTTCTCAGTGACAGAGCAAACATGGTAAAAAAACACCTATGAATGTAGTCAATGTGGTAAAACATTTGCAAGACATACTATGCTTAAAAGACATATTAAAAAATATACTGGAGGGAAAACACAAGACTATAATCAATGTGGTAAATGTTTTTCACAATACAGTCATATAGTATGTCATAAAGGAAAACATATTGGAGAGAAACCCTATGTATGTAACCAATGTGGTAGGGCATTTTCACAAGTTAGTATGCCACAATCTCATCATAGAACACATACTGGAGAGGAACCCTATATATGTAATCAATGTGGTAAAGCTTTTTCATGATACAACAACCTGGTACATCATAAACAAACACATACTGGAGAGATACCCTACGAATGTAGTCAATGTAGTAAAGCTTTCACAACATATGATGTGTTTAAGTCATATAAGAACACATACTGGAGAGATACCTTATGGATGCCATGATTGTGTTAAAGACTTTGCTTACCCCAGCACTCTCGTAAGTCATAAAAGAATGTATACTTGAAAGATTCTGAATGTATCCCATGTGGTAAAGCCTCTCTATGTATCATCAGTCTTTATAATAAAAAAAAATCATAGTGCATAAAAACACTATACTTGTATTCATTGTTGTAATGCTGTGCACTTTGCTTATCCCAATAATCTTTGTGAGCCTAAGAAAACCCTTATGAGAAGTAGTTGTCCTAGAAAGGGTGTGGTATGATCTTTATTCAATACACATTGTCCTCCATAGTTTTCTGGAGAGAAAAATATCTGACACGTGTGAACAATCAGTTCAAGCACTACAATGTCTCTGTTTTGTTCTCACTTGCAAATTCATGGGGAAAAAAGTCCTGATTATTCACTGGTAAGGTTACCATGTTTCATGGTAACACTTGACTTGATTTACATAAAAACCTCATTCAGATGGATTGCTATCTCTAAGCCCAGTCCTTCATCTTACTTTCTTTTACATGAAATAATTTATGTTACAGGAAAACTTTGAAGACTTTAAGACCCTCAACACAATAGTTACAGGATTGAGTACTCATTAGAGAAAAATATTCAAATATGGAAATCTGTTTAGAGATTTGATTTAATTTTAATTATGTGATGTCAGCGTGTTAGTTTGTGGTTGTTCATGGTTTCTCACAAGAATGTTACACCCTTGAGTATTCCTGTAGGAGGAACTACAGTATGTTCTCAGAAAACTGACATAGGTCATGGCAATGAACTTGCCATAATTTTGTTCATCCACGTTTCTATACTTGTACGTATTTTAAATCCTGTTTTATCATCTTGATATCAGGTGATAGGGAAGAAATCATGGAAGACGAAACCTACATCAGGTAAATAGTTCTGTGATCATATTAGATATCATACTTGACTTTAGTCTTTTTTTCTTTTTTTCTTAGTTATGAATGCCCATCCTTAGCTTGGTTTGTTTCTTTCACGTTTTTTTTTTTTTATTTTATATAACTAAGTCCATTTAAATGAAAACAAACATTTATAGACAATATTTGGGAATTTGGGTGTTGTTATTTCCAAACTACTTCCTGCTGGTAAGGGGTGCTGTCATGGGGAATTCGAAGGAGATTCAGAAATCCTGGCTGTAGTCTGTCAGGCTGCTTTGTACAGCTGTTTTGAATGTAGGATCACCTGGTAATGTGTTTCAGGTGGTCTGGCTTGATCAAACCACATTAGTCTGGAAAGAATCCACATCTTTTCATTTTCTGTGGAAACAAAAAATAGAAATCCTTTTTGCCAGTAACTTGTCCTCCAACTTAAATATTGGAGTCAAAGCATTTTTTTTAATTTAATTTATTATTTTACATGTCGATCCCAGTTCCCACTCCCTCCCTCCCTTCCAACCTCACTCACTCCATCCCTCCTTCCCTACCTTTTACCTTCTCTGCCCTCTCACATGCACTCTAACCACCCTCCCCTCCACAATTCCATATGTAGGGGAATGTCATCCAGAAGGGGTCATGTAGGTCAGACAGGTCATGTGAATTAGAGACTAGGGCTTCTCTCCTGTCTCTAGAATATGGCAGTTATCCCTCCATGGGGGGTGTGTTTGCAAAGTCTTTTTGTTGTCCAGGAATACTTCCTGGCTCCACTGTCTGAGGTCCTTTAGACTGCTCAGTCCTTCTGGCCTAAGACAGTCCCATGCTGGCTTCCCAGCTATCAGTCTTGTGGCCCGTTAGCTCCTCCTTGTTCAGGTAAGCTGTCTCTATGTGTTTGTGCCACCTGATCTTGTCCTCTCCCTCTGTATCTGAGTTCTACTTTGGCTCAGTGTTTATGTATGGGTGTTTGCTTCTTTTTCCAACAGGCATTAGTTGAGGGCTCCATGGTGAAGTTAGTTGTTGATCTCACTCTCTGGGAAGGGCATTTATGATAGCTTTTCCACAGAAGCTCAAATTGTTAGTTAGCAGCAGTCTTGTAGTTTTCTAGACCTTTCTTTGTGTTCATTTTTATCTTCAAACCAATATTGGCTCCCTCTTTTATGTTCTCTCTCTCTGTCTCTGTCTCTGTCTCTGTCTCTCTCTTTCCTGTCTTCTATTCCTAACCAGGCTCAATCTTCCTGGTTGCACATGTTTTCCTTTCCTCCCCCTCATTTTCTCCTACTTCTCTCTCCATTCGCTGCCCACTCCCACTTCCCCTGAGCTTGGGGGACTTGTCCCTTCCCTGTTCTGTGAGGGACTTTACATGAATCTATTAGAATACACCTTGTATCCTAGTTCGTCTTGTGGAGTGAATTATAGGCTGGTGATCCTTTAATCTAGGTCTAAAATCCATATATGAGTGAGTACATACTCTGTTCCTCTTTTTGTGACTAGTTACCTCATTCAGGATGGTTTCTTCAAGTGCCATCCACTTGCCTGTGTATTTCAAGATACCATTTTTCTTTTGTCTGCAGAGTAGTATTCCATTGTGTAGATGTGCCACATCTTCATTTGAGGGGCATCTAGGTTGCTTCCAGGTTCTTGCTATTACAAATAGTGCTGCTATGAACATAGTTGAACAGATGTCTTTGTTGCATGGATGTGAATCCTTTGGGTATATGCCTAAGAGGGGGATTGCCATGTCCTGTGGTAAACTATGTTTATCCTACCTATGCAAAAGCATGGGAGATCTTTTCATTTTCTGGTATCTTCTTTAATTTCTTTCTTTAGAGCCACAAAGTTCTTATTATTAAATCTTTTACTTGTTTGGTAAGCGTTATACCAAGATAGTTTATATTGCTTGTGGTCTTGTGGCTATTGTAAAGAGTGATGTTTCTCTGATTTCTTTCTCTGTAGGGCTGCTGATTTTTTTGAGTTTATCTTGTATTCTGCTAGTTTGCTGAAGGTGTTTATCAGCTGTAGGAGCTCTCTGGTAGAGTTTATTGGGTCACTTATGTAAACTATCATATCATCTGCAAATAGAGACAGTTTGACTTCTTCCTTTCCAATTTTGATCCCCTTGATTTCCCTTTGTTGTCTTATAGCATTAGCTAGAACTTCTAGTATGATATTGAAGAGATATGGAGAGAGAGGGCAGCCTTGTCTTGTTCCTGATTTTAGAGGAATTGGCTTAAGTTTTTCTCCATTCAGTTTGATGTTGGCAGTAGGTTTGCTGTATATTGCTCTTATTAGGTTTAGGTATGCTCATGTTATACCTGAACTCTCCAAGTCCATTACCAAAAAATATCCAGGGCCAGCTCGATTCAGTGCAGAATTCTACCAGACATTCAAGGAAGAACTATTACCACTACTCCTCAAAGTGTTTCACAGGATAGAAACAGACGGTTGTTTATGGCCAAACTCTTTTTATGAGGCCACAATAGCCTTGGTACCCAAGCTTCACAAAGCACAACTAAGAAAGAAAACTACAGACAAATATCCCTGATGAAAATCGATGCAAAAATCCTCAATAAAATACTGGCAAACCGAATTCAAGAATACATCAGAGAAATCATCCACCAGAGAAATCATCCACCATGACCAAGTAGGATTCATCCCTGGAATGCATGGATGGTTTACCATATGAAAATCTATCAACGTGATCCACCATTTAAACAAACAGAAAAAGAAAAACCATATGATTATCTCCCTAGATGCAGAAAATCCTTCGACAAAATTCAACACCCTTTCATGATAAATGTCTTGGAGAGGTCAGGGATAACAGGAACATACCTAAACATAATAAGAGCAATTGACTTTAGTCTTAATAATTAAAATTGATTCATGTGGAGATCATCTCTTAGTAAGTTCACTAGACCCAAGACAAATGATATATTAGATAGTATTGGGGAACAACTTACACGGATGATAATAAAGAACTGTGGAGATGTTCCAGCTTAGAAGGATGCAGTCCCTGCTCTTCTGAATTGATCTGCAACATAGTAGAGAGAAGTGAGAGACAGAAATGTGGAAAGGGAATGAGAAATAAATGGTGGGAGAGTGAGAGAGTTACAGACAGATTGTGAATGAGAGAAGTGTACCCCAGGGTCCTCCTCCTTCTGTTCATATACACAGAATCAAAGGCACTACATAAGAAATAACTTCATGAGATGATCTGAGCAGAAAACCTGGATTTACAAGAACACTCTCCCCTCTAAATGGTGGTTCCACTAGAGGTTCTAAGTGGTTCTTACAGCCTAAGTGACAGGACCAGGCAAGCAGAAGATACACAGCTGCTTGAGAGTGGGATTTGTAACATGGTAACCAAATAATCCCACCATTTTTTTACACATAGAAGCCCACAGGGCTTTCACCTAAATTACCCTGAGACCCTGAGTGTGGGGGCATTGGTCTGAGTCTGGCTTCTTTTTGCTGGCAAGGGACAATGTGGGGTGGAGTTTTCAGGTTTTGGTAGACTCAGCAGGAGATGTGTGTTGAGAAGTTTTCTCTTAGCTGCAAGTCTGGAGACCTTAGGCATCTGTACCTTGAGTAGGTGGATAACGAGGGTTGAGTGAAGCTTCAGCCATAATAGTGAGTTGCAGGTAGCACCATTCCTTTCCCCAACCTCAGTGTACCTAATGCAAACCCTCATGTGAATTCACCTCAGTTCAGACTCTGCCCTTAAAAAGCTGCCATTAGAGTCTCGACCAGGATGTGGAGCAAATGCAAAGGCATCCACTTTTAGATCCATCACCTGATTCCTTGTTTCCTATTCTCCAGGGAAACCCAGGACAGTTATGCTCTGATTAAGTATGGATTCATTATTTCAGTATTATTGAAGCATTGCATCAGGAACTCTGGGTTACAATTTTCCTTGCCACTAAACAGGACTTTTAAGTGCATGCAGGGAGGCTTTGCTCTTGTGCTCCTGCCCACACAGCAGAACTAATACAGTATTCTTGTTCATCCCTGGATTCGTTGATCTCAGATTTCACCCCAATCAAATAGCCCAGCCCTCCAGATATGAGAGAGTGTTTCCATTGTTTCAATTGATGTTCTCACTGCTTTCAATTAGTCACTCAAGCTCTCTAAAAAGCTTACACCTTTGGAGGTGCCTACCTGCCTCCAATTCCTTTCCACCACTACTCTCTGGAATATACTCCCAGACACATCTCTGAAGGTCTTTGTCTCTGTCCTCCATAATGTAGGAATGAGCTGCTGAGTCAGATGATTGGTTTCAGCTTGCATCTCTCTCACTGTTAGCACCAGGAGACACAGAAGATGGAATGAGCTCCTGACACAGCAGTTGCTGCTGGCAGTTTAGGAATTAAGCTCATACCTACTTTGCAGCCACTCTGGTGTTTGACTTGGTGTCATTACTTATTGGAAAAATCAATGGCCATGTTTGTTTACTAGATGCAACAGCTTGTTAGCCTCTAATCAACCTGCAAGACTCAGGCATTATGGTAGCATGACTCTGTTACATGGGAGAGTGCACTGTAGAATTTTCTCTGCTCAGCCTAGAGTTCCATGAATACTAGTGTGACCACAGCAACCAAGACCACTATAAAGACAGATTTTTGCCCACTTACACTCCCTCCCTCTTCTCTCTTTCAGGCTCTTTGTTCTCTTGCTACTATTTCTGCTCTCTCCCCTCTCATCTCTTTGTGCTCCTGTCTCCCCATTCTCTCCTGTCACCTGTCTATGTGTCTGTTTCTCTTTATCTCTTTTTTTTGTTTGATTCCATCTCTTTCCCCATTGTCATGAGATATCCACCCTACTGGTACCCAAAGATAACTGAGTAGACATCACTGAATTTACATAGTAGTGGTTTAGCTGTAATGTGGGGCAACATATTTCTCCATTATATCTGTCTTTGTTAAAAGTCAATTGTTATTAGGAGGATTCAACTCTTTGCCTGACTGATATCAAAAATGCTGACCTGAATTTTAATTTTTCATTTACTTCTTTTGTTGATGCCATGGCCGATCGGGAACTCCTGGGTATAAAGTGGCCTACTTAACTGTTTCAATCTCTGTTGTAGCTGGGATTGCTGGATCATTATTAGAGGTACCCCACTACCAAGTTGTAAGGTGAACATGTTAAACAGGATGACACTAATCATATGCATGTCATGGTTGGGTTTCATTTTTTTCTTCAATGTTTTAGAGGATTTTCCTCTACGGGAGTGTGTATGTATCTTATATATGCCTTTGTGTTTAAAGATGCCCTTGCAGCTTTACTTTTTCAGTCAGAAAATACTCACCAATTTGAAATATTTTTATTTTTTCAAAGTATGTAGGTTACTGTTTGCTAAATTCTAGTGACTAACTATAGGTATCAAAGATGATACGGTTATGATTAGTTTGTTTGTTTGTTTTTGCAATGTTTGTGTCTTTCTGTGGATGTTTTCCTTCCATACACAAGATTTCTTATAGTGAACACTCATTTGCACTCTCTATTAGCAAAAGAGGACCTTGCAGGCCTGATAATTCTGCCTTTACCAATTAAGTTCTGGGGGGGGGCAAGTATGTTTTACTTAGCCTCTTACCCTCATTATGTTTTTTAATTTGTATTAGAAAGAGACTTTCTATTTTGCTTAGCCCGGATTCAAAATCTGGCTGTCTCACCATATTACCCATCTGAGTCCTGGATTCACAGTCAGTTTGAGCCTGTGAAAATTATGCTGTTTGACCAAGGTTATGTACAAGGAAGAGAATTGGGTAAATTCCTCCAAAGTGAAACTCAGTCTGTTTTATGTAATAATTTAATTATCAAAAGAGTTGGAAAAGTCTGTAGGCTGGAAAATTTACCCTAGGGTCTATAGCTTTGCAGCCTGTTCCCATTCTTAGTATCTGGAAATCTGATTACACAGTATGGATTGTCCCCTATGTGCAGAGTTCTTACCTGTTCCACACCTTGGAGTTAACCCCCGTGGTATCATGCCTAATATTATCTGGCAGATGGATGTTACTCATGTTCCTTCATTTGGCCAACTACAATTTGTACATGTATCTGTGGATATCCATTCTCATCTCATATTTGCCTCTACTCATACTGGAGATAGGCTTAAGGATGTTAAGAGCCATTGTTTACAAGCCTTTGCTTATATGAAAATGCCCAGACAATTAAAAACTGATAATGGTCCTGCTTATACTAGTGAGGGTTTTAATTATTTTTGCAAAAAAAAAATTTAATCTCACATAAGACAGGCATCCCTTATAAGCCTCAGGGTCAGGCCATGGTAGAGCGTGCACATCGCACAATTAAAGCCCATCTCCATAGAACAAAAAAAGGGGGAGTTTACATGGTCTCCTCATAATCACATTTCTCTGGTCCTCTATATTTTAATTTTTTTAACTATGCATGGTGCTGCTGGATTTGCAGCTGACTGGCATTGGCACCCTCAGTCATCTGACTATAGCTCAGTTATGTGGAAGAATGTCACTACTGGAAAATGGTGTGGCCCCAACCCAGTTCTAGTATGGGCCCAAGGGTCAGTTTGTGTCTTTCCACAACACACAGATAACTCTGTTTGGGTGCCTGAGCAGCTGATTCGCCATATGAGGAAGGATGGTGATTGTAACAGCAAGAAAGTAGGTCCGATGGGTCTTCAAGAATCTACCCACCCTGATGCCTGTGGGTCTGAGTGGCCTTTTATCCTAACCACTAATTATCCTAACCACTAATTATAGTTTGAATCCAGAGGCTATAAAATTACACTTTTATCCAAAGGACAAGAATTTCACCTTCATCTCAGGCACTGTATTCTGGTTCCATTCTTATTGTTGTAAACAATGCTAATAATTTTGGAGGAAGTTTCAATTGTTCTCAGCAGGTCTGCCGACTTGTAACAGCTGTCTTGGGTATGTACCCATGTGTGCAGCAGAGAGGAAAGGAGATTCTGGGATCATGGCTACCAGTGCTGCCTTCACCCCTGAAGCTACAGTTTCTACCATAGCCCTCTCCCAATCGGTAAATACTGCAAGCACAGTGGATCAACTATCAGGTGATTTGGCTTAAGCCTTATCTACCCAAAGCATACTTTATTATCTAGTACAAATTGGCATTTTTAAACTAAATTTACAAACTAATCTCCTATAGGAACTCTTGAATTTTTGTGAGAAACTCATATGGCTTCTTCTTCTGTCTTTCACACATATCTTTGTTAATTCACCATTTTTCTCCAGCAATCCTGGAGTGATGAGTTTTTCAGTTATACACATGCTTTAGCCATGCAGATCATTAACATCTATGAACCATGAATTTCACTTGCCAATGCTGAAGGCCTTTTACAAGGACTTCACCTTGTGAGCAGATCATTGTGGGTTTGTAGCTCTTGCATTTGGTCTACTTTGCCACAGCACAAAACAGGCCCAGGCCAACTTTCTAACAAGACAGATACTGTCTTTGGCTCGAGGTAAAATGCCTCTGCCCACATGAGGCTAACAAACTATTCATCAGGGACAGTAAGGCAGAGGGGGCAAATATCCCACCTAATACAGGAAGGTTATGGGCCTGGGTGACCTCTCCAATAATGGGTAAGTAATTATGCTGACATCTTCCTCCAAATGAGGCAGGTGTTAGTTTATATTAAAAGAAAGGGAGAACTGTAAGACCCACAGCAACTTGAGCAAGCCTGAAGCTATTGGAGGGAATTCATTGCACCATGGCTGTTGTTGGTACTCTTCCCGTTTTGATAACAAACCTCGAGACGACACACTCCTTGACAAAAGACAACTTGTGACAACACATACCTCATGACAATACATACCTCATGAAAACACACACCTCATAGTGAGGAGCTAAGCCTAAATTTACTGTAATTTTCCACTGTGCAGTAAGTCAGTAATTAAGCCCATTCTTGCCCCTCAATAAATGGCATTCAGTATTTGGCATTCTGACATTGCATTGAACGAATGACCCACTGTCTTGTCTTTATTTCAAACTCTAGGCCTTCGACCGATTCGTGGAAGAGATGGTAGCAAGGGAGCTACAAATATATATATATATATATATATATATATATATATATATATATATGTATGTATATTATTTTCATTCTCTTACCTTTAGGACAGCTTAATCACATGGTTTCTCATGGTTGTTTTGATTTGAATTTGGCTGATGACTAAGGATTTTGCGCAATGTCTTATGTTTCTTTCAGTCATTTCTGATTCCTCAATTGAAAATTCTCTATTAAGTCCTGTACCCCACTTTCTCATATGGTTATTTAGAATTATTTAGAGTTGGTGGTGTGTCATGTTATCAGCCCATCAGAGTTCATTAGATAAGATTCTCTGCTCATGAGTTTATAAAATTATTCCATTTGTAAAATCGGTGTTGCCTGTGTCCCTCATGGGTCACTTCTGTTGCAAGATCTCAGAAACTCATGGTGCGAAACAATGCAGTTTTTTAATTCGGTTAAACATTCGATCCTTCAAAATCTATTATTACGAAATCAGAAATCAGTGGACATCCCAGGGTCCCTCATTCGCCAGGCACAGGATCTGGTATCAATCTCCTGCTGTGTCAATCACACATCAGCCAAAACCACAATGGATGACACCATCATTACATATGTAATCAAAAAAGTAACTGATTGGATAGTGCTTCATACTTAATTTCCATAAGATGGAACCAGGAAGTAATACTTAGATAATTAAATGAATAAAAAGCAAACTATTGAATGGTGTTTTATACGTGACTCCTACAAGATAGCACAAAACTGAAGAGAAAATTGAGTTTTTGATCATAGATTTGAACAAAAATTGAATGAATAATGAGATAATTACTCATAATTTACCCCTAGAGAGCGAACAAAAAGCTATCACCATTCACTAAAATAAATACATAACTAAATAATGAAATCACCACAAGGGACAATTAACACCAAAAAGGTGGATACAGACTCCACTCTTCCTGGAGTAGAAAAAGGCAGATTTGAATAATGTAATAATCAGATAGTTAGATCGTCTGTCACACCTGAGTCACACAAGGTGGCACCAAACTTCAGGGTTCACAGATTATATGAGGAAACGATTTAATAATTACATATTTAAAGGTGTAAGTCGTTGAACTTTTTTGTCTCATCAAATCCTGGCAGGCGTGCCGGACATGATAAAGTGTGCTGAATTCATTGATTTTTAAAATTCCATAAGTTAATAAAGAGATAATTGTACTGTCTTCCCTGATGAACTCTGTTGGCCTGACATCATCACCAGCTCCTGAATCTCTGTTGTGGTGTGGCAGGACCTGAGATGATGGGCTCACACCTGGCACAGCAGCATCCCTAGTACTCTGGGTCATGCATAGGTCATCCAGAAACTGCTGTGTCCATGTCTACAACCTTCCTATCCTTGTCCCTGATAGAAATTTGCACCCTAAACAGAATCAATAATGTCATTGTCCATCGATTAAATGAATTAAATAATTAAATAAGCCAGTAATAGATAACTGTCACCATAAAGAGGTGATGTAGCCTTTAAATGGAAGGAAAGACTGGCCAGACTCCAGTCATGAGAGATGTCATCTTCATCAATTCACACAATCAGTCATAAAATATGATGATATTGCATTATAACTCCCGAAGAGGGAGCTTTACAGTACTCTTCATGGAATAGAGGATTATTGGTTTACATAAATATACAAATCTTTACATTATCTTGGGTATTAACAGGATTTGTCAATTAAATTCATTAATTTTGTAATTAGATAATCTGCCACACTTGACCCCACTAGGTGGCAACAATCTCCAGGTGTCATGGATGATATAATCATTGTTTTATATAACTAAATCATCAAACAATGAGTTGATGTAACATCATTAACGTCCCTAAGGTGGCTCCAAACCAGACTCGGGAACAACGCTGCCTCAAAAGAGATGGACTGCAATGCAATCATCTGTAAGTCTACTCTAACAAATGGATTATCTCCTTCCTAAAGGAAGTTGACAATGGAAATCTCAACTTTTGATGAATAATTGTGAGTCTTATTATCATTTAAACCATTATATTACTTCTTAGGAGAGAGAGACCATTCATAAACAGAAGTTTTTGAACTGTTTCCCCACGTTCTATGTTCTCTTATATTAGGTAATCTTGAATTGGGTAACCAGTAAAAGCTGTCAGCAAACTTCCAGTGATATGGCTATGACATACTGAGGCGAATCACATGTGGTCATTAAAATTTTAGGGGATAGTGTTGTTGGGAGATTGTAGTGTGCCATGATAACACTTTATCGAAGCTGCTCTCTGGTCCTTGTACGATGATACCAGGATATAAAATGCAAGCAGGGTTTCCAGGCAATATTTATGATCCAACATTCTGTCACATTCTAGAGCACCTTCTACATGCTAAAATTAGCATACCCACCCATCAACTAACCTTAGCCTCACTGATTTTCTCACATAAACAAAAACAAAGCAGGGCCCTGTTTTTTTTTTTTTTTTTGAATTACACAATATTTACGAGTCTCTTAAGCTACAACATGCCTGTAGTAATATAAGTATGAAAACGAAACCATCATTATGCCATTCATGTACATTGATGAGGATTTCCACCTATTTTTTATACTTCAATTTTCTCATTTCCAGAATGGAAAAAATACAACAGGTTGCAAGGAAGTATGGCCAGACTCCAGTCATGAAGAATGTCATCATCAATTGAGTCAATGAATCATAAAATGTGATGATATTGCACATTAACGCCACAAGAGGGAGCTTTACAGGACTCTTCATGGAATGGAGGATTTTTGGTTTACATACATATTTACATGATCTTGGGTGTTATCACTAATTGTCAATTTAAATATGTTAATTATGTAATTAGATGATCTGTGGCACCAGATTCCAGGTGTCATGGATGATATAATTATTGTTTTATATTATTAAATAATCAAATAATGAGTTCATGTAACATCATCCACTTCCCTAAGGTTGCTCCAAACCAGATTCGTGAATGATGCTGTCATGATTATTTAAATATTTTGACTACATAATTGCTATTTAGATGGTCTATAATAATTGCCTCCCACATCTTGGAACCACAATCCACTAATCATGGATTATCTAATGTTCCATTTTAATAATCAAATAACAACATAATCAGAGGATGAAATGGTCTGCCATACTCGATACAATTGACTCTCGGTTGACTCCCACATGATTGTGTGAAACTCCCAGGTTCATCGCATATTTAATCGCAGAGTTGAGTAGTAAAATGTGTAAATGCTGAAATGTCATTGTGTATGCAAGGTTTTTACAAGATATCACATATTTAATGTTGGACGGCTGCCTCAAAAGAGATGGACTGCAATCCAATAATCCTTAAGTCTACTCTAACAAATGGATTATCACCTTCCTGAAGGAAGTTAACAACGGAATAATCACCTTTTGATGAATAATTGTGAGTCTTATTATCTTGTGTTCCATAGTTTTCCTTCTTAGGAGAGAGAGCGTCCATAAACAGAAGCCTTTGAACTGTTTCTCCACAGACTATGTTCTCCGATAATTAGGTAATCTTGAATTTGGTAACCAGTAAGACCTGTAGGCAAACTTCCAGATATTTGGCTGTGATTTGGTTCGGCCAATCAAATGCTGTCCATGAAAAGTTTTTGGAGATAGTTATCTTGGGAGACTGTAATATTCCATGATAACACTTTCTCGAAGTTGCTCTCTGGTCCTTGGCCCATGATACCACGATACTGAATGCAGGCAGGTTTTCCAGGCCACATTTATAAGCCAACATTCTGTCATATCCTAGTGCCGCTCCCACATGCTAAAAGTAGCATACCCTCCGATCAACTAACCTCACAGCCTCACTGATTTTCTCACAAAAACAAAGCAGGGCTCTTTCTTTTGAGTTCTACATATTTCTCAAGCTACTACATGCCTATGGTGACATAAGTATGAAAACGAAAGCATCATTATGCCATTCAAGTACATTGATGAGTATTTTAAAACTGTTTTCTTTGCTTCAGTTTCCTAATTTCTAAAATGGAAACAATAAAACAAATTGCCTCTACCATAACCCTCTTCTCTTTATTGAAAATAAAATAAACTCCGCTTCATTCTCTTACCTTTAGCAAGCTTGATCTCTAGGTTTCTCAGAGTTGTTTAGATTTGCCTTTGGTTGATGACTAAGGATTTTGAGCACTGTCTAATGTGCCTTTTGGTATATTTTGATTCCTCAATTGGTATTTCTCTATTAAGTCCTGTACCCCGCTTTCTAATATGGTTATTTAGAGTGATATATTGTTGGTGGTGTGTCATGTTATCAGCCCAACAGTGTTCATTAGATGAGATTCCCTGATCAGGCGATTATTCAGTTATTCCATTGTTTAAAATCGGTGGTGACTGTGTCCTTCGTTTGTCAGTTCTGTTGCAGGCTCTCAGAAACTGATGATGCAAAGCAATACAGTTTTTTTTACTTCGTGTAATCATTCGATTATTAAAAAAAAAATCTACGATTACGTAATCAGTAATCACAAGATAACGCAGTGTCCCTCCTTCTCCGGGCACTTCTTCTGGTACCGATCTCGTGCTGTGTCAATCTCACAGCAGCCAAATTAGGGATGACACCATCATTACTTACACAAACAAATGAGTTAATAATTGGATAGTCCTGCATACTTAACTTTCATAAGATGGAACTAAACTACAGTAATTGTCAAGGAAATATAACTTATATAATTAAATAATGCCATACGATTAACTCCCAGGGAGGAATGTCCAGACTCCAGTCATGAAAAACAACATCTTCATCGATTTTAATAATTAATATATAATGAAAAATGATTGAAAAATGACATGGTTCAAGGTTCACAGATTATATGATGAAACAATTTAATAATTGCATCTTTAAATACGTAATTCATTGAATTTTATGGATCATCAAATCCTGGGCAGACTTTACAGATATGAAAAATTATACTGCCTTCACGGTTTTTTAAAATTCCATTAGTTAATCGTCAGACAATCAAACTGTCTTGCCTGAAGAATACTGTTGGCATGATATCTTCACCAGTGCCTGAATCTATGTTTTAGTGGGGCAAGACCTGAGATAATGGGTCCATTCCTGCCAAAGCAGTAGTAGCCAAAATATTGATATCAGCTGAAAAGTTGGCTGCAGCAGGGGCATCATCAGCATTGCAGAGAGAGAGACGGTCTTCTGTGTTCTAGGTTGTCATCTTTTTGCCAGTCTCGGGAATGGTGCTGACCTCCTTGTGCCACTACTTTTCATCGTAGATCACAAACGATGTGAAGATGTGGAGTAAGAGCAGCTAGTCAAAACCCAGACCATCATACTGGCCGTGGTAAGGTCCTTGTACTTCTCGGACAGCACCATGCAATATTCTGGACTAAATCATCCAGCATCCCTAGTACTCTGGGAGATGCATAGATCGTTCAGAAAATGTTCTGCTCATGTCCTCAACTTTCCTACCCTTGTCCGTGACAGATATTTGCACCCTAATCGTAGTCGGTGATGGCATTGTCTGTAGCTTAAATAATTTAAAGAATAAAATAAGTCAGTAATACCTAACTGTCACAATAAAGAGGAGATGTAGGATTTAGCTGTCAGGGAAGCATGGCTAGATTCCAGTCATGAAGAATGTCATCCTCATCAATTGATGCAATGTATCTTATAATGAGGACATCCTTGTGCCACTACTTCTTCTGTTCGTAGATCACAACCGATGTGAATATGTGGAAGAAGAGTAGGGAGACAACACCCAGACCACCAAGCCGGGCTTGGTGAAGTCTTTGTCCTTCTCAGGGGGCACCGTGCAATCTTCTAGACCCAATCATCCAGCATCCCTAGTACACTGTGAAATGCATAGATCATTCAGAAAATGCTCTGCCTATGTCTAAAACTTTCCTAACCTTGTCCCTGACAGATATTTGCACCCTAATCGTAGTCAGTGATGGCATTGTCTGTCGTTCAAATAATTTAAAGAATTACATAAGTCAGTAATAGCTAACTGTCACAATAAAGAGGTGATGTAGCATTTAACTGGCAGAGAATCTTGGCCACACTCCAGTCGTGAAGGATGTCATCATCATCAATTGAAAAAATGAATCATAAAATGTGATTATATTGCAAATTAACGCCACAAGAGGGAGCGTTACAGGTCTCTTCATCGAATGGAAGATTTTTGCTTTACATAACTATACAAATATTTACATTAACTTGGGTTTAACACGAATTGTCAATCTAAATACTTTAACTATGTAATTAGTTGATGTGTGGCACCAAATTCCAGGTGTCATGGATGATATAATCATTGTTTTATATGATTAAATAATCAAATAATGAGTTCATGTAACATCATCCACTTCCCTAAGGTGGCTCCAAACCAGACTCATGAACGATGCTATCATGATTAATTTAAATATTTTAACTACATAATTGACATTTAGATGGTCTATAATAATTGCCTCCCACATCATGGAACCACAATCCACTGATCATGGATTATCTAATGTCCTATTTTAATAATCAAATAACAACATAATCAGACAATCAAATGGTCTGCCATACTCGACACAGTTTACTCTCACTTCACTCCCACATGATTGTGGGAAACTCACAGGTTCATCCCTTATTTAATCACAGAGTTGAGTAGTAAAATGTTAAAATGCTGAACTGTCATTGTGTATGCATGGTTTTTAGAAGGTATCACATATTTAATGTTGGACGGCTGTCTCAAGAGAGGTGGACTGCAATCAAATATTCCCTAAATCTACTCTAACAAATGGATTATCTCCTTCCTGAAGGAAGTTAACAATGGAAAACTCATCTTTTGATGAATGATTGTGAGTCTTGTTATCCTATGTTCTGTAGTTTTTCTTGTTAGGAGAGAGAGCATCCATAAACAGAAGCCTTTGAACTGTTTCTCCACAGATTATGTTCTCCGATCATTAGGCAATCTCAAATTTGGTAACCTGTAAGACCTGTAGGCAAACTTCCAGATATTTGGCTATGCCTTGATTAGGCGAATCAAATGCTGTCATGTACATTGATGAGTATTTTAAAACTGTTTTCTATGCTTCAATTTTCTAATTTCTAGAATGGAAACAATACAACGAATGGCTCTACCATAATCTTTTCCTCAGGAATACTACTCTGTTGGGGGGACAAAATGGAATCTTGAAATTCTCAGGCAAGTGGATGGAACTTGAAGAAACCATCCTGAAAGAAGTAACACAGGCACAAAAAGAAGGACATGCTATGTACTTGTTCCCATATGGATTTTAGACATAGAGCAAAGGATCACCAGCTTATAATTAACAACACCAGAGAAACTGATAAAAAAGGAAGATCTAAGAGATTCATATAAGGTCCCTTAGTGAAGGTGAAAACAAAAATTTCTCCAGAGCACAATGGGATTGGGGAGCCCTTAGTGGGGTGGGAACTAGGAGAAATAGAAGGGGAGGAGGGGAAACCATGTGGGATTAGGAAGACTGAGTCAGCAGAGGAATAGAAGAGAGAAAAGAAAGAGAAAGATAGAGATCATAAAAGGGGGGAGCCATTATAGGATTGAAGAGAAAACTAAACCTAAAGAAATGTCCAAATACCTACGAGAATGACCCCAGTTAAAAATTTGAGCAACAGTGCAAAGGCTACCATAAATGCCCTTCCCTGATAATGAGATCAACAACTAATTTATCCAACACCATGGAGCCCTCATCTAGTACCTGATGGAAGCATAAGCAAACAACCACAACTAAACACTGAGTCAACTGGAATCCAGATGCAGACAGGGAGGACAAGGCCAGGCTGCAGAAACACATAGGGACCATTTACCGGAACTGTCTATGTGGGAATCTATGGAGATTCCCAAATGGGCCTCATCAGTATACTTGTTATTACCTTTTCATGCTTTGATGGGTTAAACCCTGTGGGGATATCCACCTCTAGACTGGCTTCATGTTTAATACTATAAATTCATTTGTGTTTTTCCATACTTTACTTATCTTTAAGAAAATGTCTTTTGAAGGGCATGTGTGTGGTATGTGTGTATGAAGATGGAGGTAACACAAGCGCTTCCAGAAAAACCAGAAATGAATGTCATATATCCGGAAAGAGGTCCAAGTGTTTCTGCCCGTTAAGATCAAACACTGGTCCACAGAGAAGTTATGAAGCACCCTCATTCGCTGAGCCATCCATCATTACAAGAGTTTCTCTCAGACTATATAATGAGATTACATGAAGCTGAGGTATAAAAATCCCAAGAGTGTGGCATGTTAGATTAGTATCTGTCTGAAAGTTCTAAGATGCAGAAGGTATAGAGACAAAGAGACACAAGAGTATGCAAACACAGTGATCGCAACACAGTGATGCAAACACAAGTCTGGGATTGTCAAGGGAAAACCTTAGTAAATTAAAAATCTGCAACACACTCTCTCATGCAAAAGCATTTTTTATTGAGCTTATTGGAAACTGTAATGTTAAGGATGGTGGGTGGGGCAAGTACTATCCAGCTTAAATGCCTCTCATAACCACAGAAAGACAGATCTCAGTTGAAAAGGGAGAGGACCGTACTCTCAACAACAGTTCATTCTACAGTCAATTTTACACTTCAGAAAGGAAATATATGTGCACATGTTACAAATCTTTATGTAAGTCAGACAAAGAAAAGGTGGAGGCAGAAACATGGAACACATTTCATCCAGTCCATGGTGCTCTTTGTACTATGCTCTGTCTTTATCCCCTACCCTGTGTCTCTGAACTCTCACACACTGACTGTGGTGGGGTCAGTCCACAGTGTTCCCAAATCTCTTTTCCTATCTGAGGTTGGGTCTTCACCGTTGGCCCTCAGCAGATGAGCAGGCCCTGATTGTCCATGTCAAAGCTTCTCTCTCTCTCTCCTCTGATTCCTTGGGATGACATTTTCTCCAAGTATATCCAAAACACCTTGAATAGACAAGCTCTGTGTCTCTCTAATGAGTCACGGGAGTCCTTGCTTTCCTTTCTCAGGCCAGCAGTAATCTCTCATCCTTTATTCCCAGCATGAACATAGGGAGGCCTCCTGGTCATAGACACAGAATGGCCTGCAATCTAGACACTTCTTACTCACAAAGTAGACCTCCTTTGGCTGTCTTATTGCTCTAAGAGTGTCCAAGAGCTCAGAACAACATTGGACAAATCTGTCTGGCAGGACATAACCAATGTCATCATACACTTCATCAGGGGCAAGATACATCTCCAAGGTGAGCTGTGTCAGGTTGGCAGTGTGCTGAAGCAGCTTCTTAATGCCAGTCAAAGACAGGAAGTTCTTCATCAAATTCACGTCCACCAGCTGGGTACACTGGCTCCGGGCAGGGAGGATGACATCCATTTGGAAGACCATGATCATACAACCCTTCAATTTTAATGTCTGAAGGGTAGCTGTCAATCTCTCTAGCAGTCTTCCTAGAAGTGGATGACTTAAATTAAAAAAGGTGACACCACTCAGGTCCAGATGTGTGAGCCAATGGATGCTTGGACACTGGGACAGGTAACTCATGTCTGATTCTGATAGTGAGCAGCGAGTGATTGCTAGGGTCTCTAAGGGGCTTTCCAAGTTCCTTCAGAAAGACAAGGCAGATTATCTCAGTGAGTTTAATAGTGGTTGAGTAGGGGCACCACCTTCAAGTGAGCAGAGGTTAGTGTGTCCTAATGTCGTTCTGAGATCTTGGTGGAGGCCAATTCCAGAATGCTCTCAGATGGAGAAGTAACAGCACAAGCAAAATCATGTGACAGCTTAGGTGCCCAACCCTGGTTCTTCTGTGCTGTCAAAAACAAAGCCTCATCAGATGACAAATGGGGCCAGCAGGAAGCCAAGAAAGAAGACCTGGTGGCAACTCAGAGCTTTACCTGTGTGTGCTAACATTGGTCCTCATGAGTCCCACCTCCTAGCAAAGCCTCTGTACTACTGAGATGTCTTCCCTGTGACCCACCCTAATCACTTCACTCTCAGTTATTTTCCATTGATTTAGACACTACCTGTGCTCAGAGAGCCCCTGTCCCTTGGAAAATCAGAGAGCGATGTAAACTGTTCATACTGTTCTGAGGACAGTGCTGACATGGGGCAACATGTGGTTTAAAACCTCCTCCCCTCTGTAGGTCAGTTTTCAAAGACCGTTTGTCGATGATGGTTGCAAGAATAGCAGAAAGACTACTAGAGCGATCATTCAGAGGTCATATGTGTGTACTCACCAGTGGCTGGCTAGCCCCAGGTGTACACTGATGTTTCATGTAACATGGAAAGGCTGTTCTCTGGCCTGTGAAACAAGCTCTCTATCCTTCCTTACCTGAGCACTTGGTCCAGTCTTGCATTCAGCAGGAAGACACAATTCAAACAGAGATGCTGGAGCTTGTTGAGTTGGGAGAACTGAGAAACGATCTGTCGAAAACACCGTCGTTTCATCTCTTGGTTCCACAACCAATGGAAGGGTGTGAAGACTTCATGAAGAAGGAGTTTCTGAAGGTTTTTCATCTGGCCCAGGCCAGGGGCAAACTTTGCAAGGGTCCTCAGGTCCCAGCGAGCATTCACTTCCAGTTCTCGTATACTGCATGGTGCAAATACCTCCAGCAGCTCTAGGGTGTTATAGACAGGGAGGGCCCCAAACTCCAGCTTTTTACAGATTACCTGGAGCACATCTTTTCTCTGCTCGGCCCAGCAGTGGAAACATTCCAGGTATTCACAGAGATGTCTGGAATGGAGGGAAAAGTTCATCACCACAGTCACAACCTCTTTTCCCTGTCTTTCGGGATGGTGCACCACTGGTTGGGTCTCTCTGACCACATCTGGAGAGCAGACACCATCCTCTGTTTCAGCCCACATGTTCCAGAAGTTATGACTGGCATCCAGAAAATCAAGCACCTCTAATTTGCAATTCCTGTTGGTCAAACAAGAAGGGGATTCAAATGGCAGGACTGCCAATGCATAATCGGCTTTCACCTCACACATCCACTTCCCTTGAAAGCATCCGGGAAACCAAGATTCAAAATTTCCCTTTCTAGGGTCTGGCTGCAAAAGGAGATCAAGGAGATTCAAATTGGAATGAAGATACCAAACTGTCTCTATTTGCATATGATATGATAGTTTACATAAGCGACCCAATAAACTCTACCAGGCCACTCCTACAGCTGATACACACATTTAACAAAGTATCAGTATACAAGGAAATCTCAAAAAAAATCAGTAGTCCTACTGTATTCAAATGACAAATAGATTGAGAAAGAAATAAGAGAAACATAACCCTTTTTAATAGCTTCAAACAACATAAAGTATCGTGGCGTAATGCTTACCAAACAAGTGAAAGGCCTACATAATAAAACTTTGTGGTTCTAAACAAAAAAATTAAAGAAGATACCTGAAAATGGAAAGATCTCCCAAGTTCCTGGATATCTAGGTTAATATGTTACAAATGGCAATCTTGCCAAAAGCAATCTAGAGATTCAATGCAATCCCTATTAAAATCCCACCACAATTCTTCACTGACCTTGAAAGTATAATAACCAACTTTATATGGAAAAACAAAAGACCCAGGATAGCCAAAACATCCCTGTACAATAAGTGAACGTCAGGAGACATCAACATCCCTGAGGGTAAGCTCTAATACACAGATATAATCCTGAAAACAGCCTGGAATTGCCACAAATAAAGAAAGAAAACAAAAAGGTAGACTAGTGGAATAGAATTAAAAATTCTGATATAAACCCACACTCATATGAGCACCTGATTTTCTACAAAACAGCTAAAAGTATATAATGGAATGAGGAAAGCATCTTCAAGAGATGGTTTTTGGAAGAAATGGATGATGGTGTTTATAAGACTGAACATAGACCCAAGTCTGTCACCATAAACAAAACTCAAGTCCAAAGGGATCAAAGGTCATCAACATCAATGCAGCCACACTGAACCTCTTAGAAGAGAAAGTAGGAGATACCCTTGAACAAATTGGTATAGGAGACTGATTCCTGAACATAATTCCAGGAGCACAGACACTGAGAACAACAATTAAAGAATGGGACCTTTTCAAACTTAGAAACTTTTGTAAGGCAAAGGACACAGTGGAAAAGACCAAATGGCTGCCTACAGACTGGGAAAAGATTTTCACCCATACTATATCCGACAAAGGGCTGGTCTCCAAAATATACAAAGAACTCAATACACTAATCAACAAAATACCAAACAACCCTATTAAAAAATGTGGTATAGAACTGAAGAAAGAATTCTCAATAGATGAAATCAAAAAAGCTGAAAAACACTTAAGAAAGTGTTCAACATCTGTAGCTATCAGGGAAATGCAAATCAAAACAACTTCGTGATACCATCTTACCCTTGCCACAATGGCTAATATTAGAAACACCAAAGACAATTTATACTAGAGAAGACATGAAGAAATGGGAACACTCCTCCACTGCTGGTGGGAGTGCAAACTCGTACACCCATTTTTGAGATCAGTATGGGAATTAGTTTACCATCCCCTTCTTAGACATATCCCCAAATTATTCCCATCCATGCAACAAAGACATCTGCTCAGCTATGTTGTTAGCAGCTAGGAAGCAACCTAGATGCATCTCAATTGAAGAATGGATAAAGAAGATGTGGCACATCTCTGCAGGAAAAAAATAATGGAATCTGGAAATTCGCCGGCAAATGGATGTCGCTTGATACAACCATTCTGAATGAGGTAACCCAGTCACAAAAACATGAACATAGAATATACTCACTCATATATGGATTCTAGAGCTAGAGCAGTGGATCACCAGCCTATAATTCACACCACCAGTGGAAATAAGATACAAGGTGTATTCTAAGAGATTCATATAAAGTCCCTCACAGAAGGTTGAAAGGACAAGTCCCCCAGAGCACTTGGGAGGTTGGGGGGTCACAGAATGTAGAGAGAATTAGGAGAAAGAGAATGGGAGGAGGAAAGCAAGTGATCCTATGAAGATTGAGTCAGGGTAGGAAAAGAAGACAGTAGAGAGAGAGAATGAGAGAGAGAGAGAGAGGGAGAGATAGAGAGAAACACTATAAAAGAGGGAGCCATTAGTGGTTTAAAGAGAAAACTGAATCTAAAGAATGGTCTAGAGACCTACAAAACTGTTTCCAACTAACAATATGAGCAACCATGGAAAGGCTACCATAAATTCCCTTAATGAGTCCTGAGATCAACAACTACCTTATTCACCATCAGGGAACCCTCCTCTAGTACTGTTGGAAACAGAAGCAAACACCCATACCTAAACACTGAGTTGAACTAGAATCTATATGCAAAGGGAGAGGAAAAGACCAGGTTGTAGAAACATACAGACAGCTGACCTGAACAAGGAGTAGATAACAGGCCTCTAGACTGATAGCTTGGCATCCAGAATGGGACTAACTCAGGTATCTCTGAATCTGAGTCTCAGCCAGAAGGACTGAGCAGTCTTGAGGACCTCAGAGAGTGGAACCAGGATGTATTGTGGTACAAAAAAGGAACTTGCAGACACATGGAGAGAATCCCTTAACCTAGAAACAGGAGAGAAGTCCTAGCCCCTACTTCAATTGACTTGACAGATATACATGACCTCAGCAGGATGGCAATGCCATTCATGTGGAATTGGGGTGGGGATGGATGGGAGGGTGGTTAGGGTTCATGAGAGGTGGCAGCATGAGGAATGGAGGGAGGGAGAGGGAACTGGGATAGACATGTGAAATAAAAAAATAAGTTAGAAAATGAAACAACAACACAAAGAAACAAACAAAAAAATCACCCAGGCCAAGAACTTACAGGTTGCTGGTAATGCAGAACACCAGGGTAAATAGCACCAGCTCTTCCTGGTACAGAAGTCCTAAGCCATGCTCATCCAGGAGCCATGCTGGGTTGTTGATGGGCTAGGTGCATATGGCCAGCTTTTGGGCAGTCAGAGAGGAGAGGAATTCTGAATCCCTAGCAGCAAATGACCGAAGTTGCCCCGGGCCATCCCTCCTCTCCTCAGGTGGCAGTGACTGTGATTCTAGGGACAGGGGTGGGGGTGAGGGTGGGGAGGTGGAGGATGAGGGGGTGTTGGAGATAATAACTTTGGTAAAGATTTTTATGTCAACTAAAAAAATACAACTAATAAATTAGATGGTAAATAGATGTGATGGATATGTGCAAACTTGTTACAATCAGTCTGAAGCAAAGAAGTCAAAGTAAGATTACAGTGGTCTAGTAGACAGGTCAAAAGGCCTGTAGATTTATAGGTCAATGCAACTCATCAAAGCTGCACAGATAACATCAAAAGGAACTTCAGGTGTTATGAGTATGATTCCATTTCTCTGGGCAATAAAACATAGAACAGGAAAAAAGGCTTGGCCAGATCCATAAGAGTCAAAAAGAGATAAAAATAAAATTATAATAATGAAAGATAACATAAAAGGAGAGCTGGCGTACCCCGCATAATCCGAATAAGGACCCAACAGTTAAGAGAGCAGAAGTTGCAGAAATGCTCAGGGGAAATCACCAATGTAAGAACTTACACTCAGGAATTAAATAAATAAGATGTTCACTTAAGGCATGTACCTCTGAGTAAGAGTCACTGATCAGAAAAAATGAAAAAGAAAAACAGAAAAGGAGAGATTTTTCTATGCTAGTGATGTCTGAGAAAATCAGAGAAAGAGACTACAGGTAATGTAAAAAGATATAGAGGTTCAAAGAAAAGTCGTAAAAAAGTAAGAACAAGATGGAAACTGTTTGCTGTGGGCTCTCAATCTCCAAATATAAAATTAAGATTAGTAATATGAGTTAAAAATTTTGACCATACTAGGTTAATTGTTTAAAATTTTCTGTTTATTTCTCTCAGGAAAAATCTATGTACTTGGTAAAAAGGTCTATCTGTGTTTCCTGTTAAAAACCTATTTTATTATAAGAATATAGCTAAAACAAAAATGGTTTAAATGTTTTTGCTATCTAATGCTAACAGCCCTCAGCTCAAAATTTACCTCTGAGTGCTGGTCATTAAATTCAGATTATCAGAAAATCAGATGTCTTTTTAATGTAGATGACATTAATACTGTTCTATGTCTAAAGCTGTTAAAAATTGAAACTAGTTAAAAAGTTACATTTATTAACACTGGAAATTAACATAAATTAGCATGCACCAAGGTAACAATAGATTTAAAGGCATAAAGTGTGCTTAAATTGGACATCACAAAAAGAAATTACAGGAAGTTGAATTGTTGTATAAAACAGTTTTTAAATGTTTAAATTCAGAAGGTTACGTCATATGTGTGCGTTTTTTACATTGTTAATGTATTACTTAAATCAAAGTGCTGAAATTGAAGATCAAAGCCATACAGTGTATGTACTAACCAAAAGTGGAGATGCTCATTTTTTTATGACACAGAAGGCAATCCGTCCTTGTTTTTGCTAAATTTTGTAAGCGTAAGTTATTTAGATAAACTGAGTCACATAGCTGTTTTATGTTTCCTTAAAGGAGTTTGAAATTAAAATCAGTATTTTTAATGCTAAATGTGACAATGCAAAGTTCTAGTTTTATAAAAGCTGGTAACCTATTATAAAAGGTTAAGAAACACAAGTTACCGGCAATCCTTATAGATTAACTGTTGGTTATAGTCAAACTAAGTCTTAATGATTAATAACAGGAATAAACCTCACTATGTCTCCTATACATGTTGTAAAATGTAAGCGTAAAGCAAGTAACTTACATCCAAGTCATCTATTAAGATCTACTGAGAAAGACTTCTAATACTACAGAGATCTTTAGAATAAGGCATTTAAATGTTAACTAAAAAGCTGTAATAACATCAAACAAAGATTACAGAACCTAACAATGACCCAAGGTCTCTAAAGAACATTGTGGGGCAGCATGAATTGTCATGACATGGACTGGGGAGCATGATGCTCAAACACAATGCCTGATGCTAGATAGGACCCAGCTCAGACTGTGTTGTAAGGTACTGGAAAGTTGTCTGTGCCACCTTTGCCTAGACAAAATAATGTCACACTTTTCCAAGTCCTAGTTACACAGAGAAAAACAACAAAGTAACAAAAAATAAGCCAACCAAAAAAATCTCTCACATTATGTACTTGGTGAAAAACTCCCCTCAATGCCATAGACAATTGGTTATGGTAGGAATATAGGGAATGGTCCCTGCCGTTTTATTTAATGCATTCAAAAGTTACATAAAATTTATCCTTCTCAGATCTCTGATACGACTGATGGCTTGGCTAAACAAAACTTTGTGAGATTGACAATATTAGGTGGCCTTAATATGGCTCCTAAATAAGGATCTAAAAATATAAAGACATAAAACTCCTTTTAGAACAATTATTTGTTAATTATGCATACAGTGTTCTGCCTGCATATATCTGCAGGTCCAAAGAGGGTATCAGATCTCATAGATGTTTTTGAGCCACAATGTAATTGTTGGGAATTGAACTCAGGACTTCTAGAAGAGCAGCCAGTACTCTTAATCTCTGTTGTGGTGCTGGAGGATCTGAGATAATGGGCCCATTCCTGGCTTAGAAGTAGTAACCAAGATGTTGATATCAGCTGAAAAGAAGGCAGCAGCTGGGGCAAAACCAGCACACCTGAGAGAGAGATATTCTTCCGTGTTCTGGGTCGTCATCCTCTTCCCAGGTCTCGGAGATGGTGCTGACCTCCTAGTGCCACTACTTCTTCTCATGGTAGATCACAACCAATGTGAAGATGTGGAGGAACAGCATGTAGTCAACAGTCAGACCACCATGACGGCCTTGGTGAAGTCCTTGTACTTCTCAGAGGGCAACGTGCAACCTTCAGGACTCAATCATCCAGCATCCCTCGTACTCTGGGAGATGCATAGATCATTCAGAAAATGCTCTGCCCATGTCTACAAATTTCCTAAACTTGTCCCTGACAGATATTTGCACCCTAACCGTATTCGGTGATGGCACTGTCTGTCGTTTACATAATTTAAAGAATTAAACAAGTCAGTAATAGCTAACTGACACAATAAATAGGGGATGTAGCATTTTACTGGCAGGGAAGCATGGCCAGATGCCACTCATGAAGGATGTCATCATCATCAATTTAGTCAATGAATCATAAAATGTGATGATATTGCACATTAACTCCACAAGAGGGAGCTTTACAGGTCTCTTCATGGAATGGAGGATTGTCGTTTACATAACTATACTAATATTTACATTATCTTGGCATTAACACAGATTATTAATTTAAATAAATTATTTATGTAATTTGATGATCTGTGGCACCGGATTCCAGGTGTCATGGACGATATAATCATTGTTTTATATAATTAAATAATCAAGAAATGAGTTCATGTATCATCATCCACTTCCCTAAGGTGGCTCCAAACCAGGCTCCTAAACAATGCTGTTGTGATTAATTTAAATATTTTAACTACATAATTGATATTGAGTTTGTCTATAATAATTACCTCCTACATCGCGTCACCACAATCCACTGATCATGGATTATCTAATGTCCTATTTTAATAATCAAATAAAAACATAGAGGATGAAATGGTCTGGCACATTCGACACCATTGTCTCTCAGTTGACTCCCACATGATTGTGGGAAACTCCCAGTTTCATCCCTTATTTAATTGCAGAGCAGAGTAGTAACATGTTTTAATGCTGAACTGTCATTGTGTATGCAGGGTTTTTAGAAGATATCACATATTTAACGTTGGACTGCTGACTCAAAAGAGATGGACTGAAATCCAATAATCACTAACTCTACTCTAACAAATGGATTATCTCCTTCCTGAAGGAAGTCAGGAAGGGCAAACTCACCTTGTGATGAGTAATTGTGAGTCTTATTATCTTTTGTTCCATAGTTTTACTTCTTAGGAGAGTATTCATAAACAGAAGACTTTGAACTGTTTCTCCACACACTGTTTTCTGTGATGATTAGGTAATCTTGAATTTGGTAACCAGAAATAGCTGTAGGCATACTTCCACGTGTTTGGCTATGAATTGTTTTGGCGAATCAAATGCTGTCATTAAAAGTTTTAGGAGATAGTTATCTTGGGAGATTGTGTTTTCCCATGACAACACTTTCTCGAAGCTGCTCTCTGATCCTTGGCCCATGATAGCAGGATACAGCATGCAAGCAGGGTTGCCAGGCAACATTAATGAACGAACATTCTGTCACATTCTAGTGCCCCACCCATATGATAGAGGAGTATTACCACCAAAGAACTAACTTTACAGCCTCACTGATATTCTAACAAAAATAAAGCATGGCTCTGTCTTTGGAGTTCTACATATTTACCAGGCTCTCAAGCTACAACATGCCTATAGTGACATAAGCATGAAAACGAAAGCATCATTGTGCCATTCAAGTATAATGATGAGTATTTTAAACCTGTTTTCTATGAGGGCGGGCATCTTGTCACCCCAGTCTCTCCATCTTGCTTCCTCCTTCCTCCTTCCTCTTTCCTCCTTATCTCCTAGTTTCACCTATCTAGCTTTCCTATTGTCCAACAGTACTTTATTCATTAACCAGTATGAGAAACATATTTTCAGAATGACATCTCCCATCAAAATGGTGCTGGTACAACTGGATGATGGACCAAACTGCAGCCCACAAACTGGGATTTTCACCAATCCTATATCCAACAAAGGGCTGATCTCCAAAATATACAAAGAACTCAAGAAACTAGTCAATAAACTCCAAATAACTCTATTAAAATGGGCTATAGGACTGAATAGATAAATCTCCATAGAGGAAATAAAAAATGATTTAAGACACTTAAGAAAGTATTCAACATCCTTAGCTGTCAAGGAAATGCCAACTAAAACAACTTTGAGATACCATCTTACTCCTGTCAGAATTGCTAAAATTAGAAACAGCAATGCCAACTTATGCTTGAGAGGATGTGCAGAAATGGGTACACTCCTCCACTTCAGGTGGAACTACATACTTGTACAGGTATTTTGGAGACTAGCATGGCAGTTTCTCAGGATAATGGGAATCAGTCTACCACGAGACCCACTAATCTCCCGCTTAAGTACATACCCAAATGATCCCAATCCATGCAACCAAGACTTGTGCTCGCATATGTTTATAGCAATATTATGTATAATAGCAAGAACCTGGAATCAACTTAGATGCCCCTCAACTGAAATATAAATAAAGAAGATTTGCCACATTTACAAAATGGAATACTACTCTGTGGGGGTGGGCAGAAACAATGGAATCTTGAAACTCACAGACAAGTGGATGGAACTTGAAGAAACCATCCTGAATGAGGTATCCCATTCACAGAAAGAGAAACATGGTATGTATTCACTCATATGTGGATTTTAGACATATTGCAAAGGTTCACCAGAGAAACTAGGATAGAAGGATGATTGTAACAGTTTTACATAAGGACACTTGCAGAAGCAGGAAGGGACAAGGTCCTCAGAGAATATGGGTGGGTATTGGCGGGTAGTGAGTGGAGAGGGAACTAGCACAAGGAAAATGGGAGGAGATGAAAGATTGTGGGTCTAGGAACATTTGGTCAGGGGAGGAATAGACTTGAGAAGAGAAGGGAAAAGAAGAGAGGAGAGCAGAACAGAGGAGAGAAAGGAGAGAAAGAGACTATAAAAGAGGGAGCCATTATAGGTTAGAAGAGGAAATAGAACCTAGAGAAATGTGCAGAGCCCTATAAGAATGACCCCAACTAACAATTTGAGCAACAGTGTAAAGGTTACCATAAATTCCCTTCACTGGCAATGAGATCAATGACTAACTTATCCACCATCATGGAGACCTCATCTAATAGCTGATGGAAACAGAAGCAACCTTGGACAACTAAACACTGAGCCAAAATTGAATCCATATGCAGAGAGGGAGTACAAGACCATATTGCAGAAACCCAAAGACACAGCTGATTTGAACAAGGAGGAGCTAATGGGGCCCCAGATTTATAGCTGGTAATAAAACATGGGACTGACACAGACCCCTGAACATGGATCTCAGCTAAAAGGCCTGTGCAATCTAACGGTCTTCAGAGAGTGGGACCAGGAAGTATCCCTGTTGCAAAAAGCACATTGGAGGAAAATCCCCATGGAAGGATACTCCATTAACCTTGAGACAGTAGAGACATTTTAGTGTCTACTTAAAATGACTTGAAGGATTTATATGACCCCTCCTGGTAGGCATCCACCTACGTGTATAGTGTTGGTTGGATGGGAGGAGAGAATGGCTGGGCGCCCGGGAAGTTGGGAGTGAAAGAAGGAGGTTGGGAGGAAGTTGGAGGGAACTGGTTTGATAAGTATAATAAAAAAATTTTACAAATTAAAAACATTAAAAAGATACCAATGTAATTTTCAAAAAACATAGTTAATATACTTTAATAATTTAAAATTTTTACCTCTATTGACTTTGAAATATCACACCTCCACAGAGAGATCATCACTTCCAGCAAAGTTCTAATAGATCTTAATAATAAAAACTCACAGTAATCTAACAGGGAGGGGAAGGTGAAAACTGAAGGATCACAGATTCAGAGCATCTGGCTACTAGAGTTGTTATCTCTACCTATTCTCAGACAAGTGATGTGTTCCTGTCCTCACACTGCCTCCTCAGATTGACTCCTATCACTTTGATCCCTCAGACTAACTTCTCAAACAAAATCATCTCACAGCATGCTCTTCTCGCTTCTCTACCTTATCTTCCTCTCTCTGTCCAGCCATGTCACTCCTATCTCCAAATCCCTGCTGCTGGAATTAAAGGCCTGATTCCCATGTCCTGTGACCACCTTAGTGTGAGTTGTTTTTCTGTTAGGCAGACTTAGTATGTGTCTAACTAGTGACATAGTGTGTGTGTCTAACTACTGATTTAATGTGTGTGGATAACTAGTGACCTAGTGTTGGTAGCTAACTAGTGACTTAGGTGTGTAGTTGACTAAATACATAGAAATACATAGGTGAATGGCTAAATACTATCTCAGTGTGTGTGTGGCTGACTATTTTCTTGATGTTTGTGATTAGCTAGTAAATTAGATGTGTGGCTGACTAGTGACTTAGTATGGGTGGGTAAGTATTGATATATTGTGTGTAACTAACTAGAGACATAGTGACTGTGGCTAACTAGTAACCTAGCTTTGTGGCTAAATAGTGACTTAGTCAATGTGGTTAATTACTGCTTATGCATGTAGCTAAATAGTAACTTAGGTGTGTGATTAACTACATCTTAGTGTGTGTGGCTAAGTACTGCTTTATTTGTGTGATGGACTGACTTGTGGCTTAGTTTTTGTGGCTAACTAGTGACATAGGTATGGAGCTGACTATCGATTTAAGTGTTTGTCTAACTAGTGACTTCATGTGTGTGGCTAAATAGTGAGTTAAGTATGTGGCTAACAAGTGGCATGGTGTGTGTGGGTACTAGTGAGCTAGTATGTGTGGCTAACTAGTGGGTTAGTTTTTGCTAACTAATGACTTACACTTAACTACATGTGTAGCTATATAGTGACTCCGCTTAGTAATCTGATTGTTAGGAACTAGCAGCCATTTAAGCCCGCCCCCCCATGATGGGCGGGACCCTCATGGCCATGTCATCACTACATCAGCTTTACCTGATGGCTCAAGCTTTACCTGGCTGCCAGAGGACTCAGTTACACATCTGCAAGCCTCCCCTTTTAAAGCAAGTGCCCCACACCCCCCTCTCTCTCTCATGCTTTCAGTTGGCCACCACCTACCCCTTCTTTTTCTCCCTTCTCTCAACAAACTACACGTGGGCGCCGAGTCTCATGTTTGTGTTTCTTAGGTATTAGCTGCACAGCAAAAGAACAACATTGGTGCCGAAACCCAGGCAGGCTCTCCTTGAGGGTCACTGCCAGCTGTTTGCCGGTGGGCGGCCAGCCAGAGACACTTGGGATCCTGTTTCCGATACCAGTAGTCTGACTCCATTCCCCCTTACCCCCCGTTCACTGGAAATACCACCCCACACAGGCTTCAATTAGGTAAGGTACCCTTTTAAATTTTAACCCATTTCCTTAAGGTCTGGTGTATTCCTCATGGGTGGAAGACATAATGCGTGGGGCGGGATATCTGCTCTGCTCTGGGACTGCTGAGTCCTTCCAGCCTCTTTTGGCCCTGGCAACATTTTCAGGCTGATGATCTTGGAATAATCCTCTGCCATTCTCGCTTATCATGTGGCCACACACTTGGGCTGCAGAGTTCCAAGACTGCATGGTCAATTTCCTCTCTACACATGGGGAATAAACCGACTAAGGTAATATCTCCCACCACTCCACTGGGATGCCTGATAGAAAATTTAAAACCCTTTCACTTAATGCCACTTGTTAAGGCACCCAGACTTATTTACCTTTGTACTGAAAAGTGGCCTAGATATCCCCTAGGAAATTCAAATTGGCCGCATAATGGCTCTCTAGATCTAGATATTTTACAGGATCTTTCAAATTACTGCCAGTGAACAGGTAGATGGAAGGAGTTTTTTCTATCTCTCTGCTAAACAATATCTTACCCTCAACTTGGTTCTGTTCTCTTCCCGCCACACTAAAAATCTCCTGCCTGCCGTAGCTGCAGCTTCTCTCAGGGCAGTAGGCTGGGCTTAGGCAGCATCTACTCAAGACAAAATTGAATCTCAAAACTTTATGGTTTCTGCCAGCTGTTTGGGATATGTTTATGGCAGCTGCCATTTTGACAACGTGGCCTAGCCTCACCCCCCATGGTTCTTCCCTCCGCTACACCAGACACCTAGGCACAGGGAGTATAGCCAGCTTCTGCCACCAACAAAACCTGTAATTCATTTACCTTTTGCTTTTATTCTTTTATTTGCTTTATTCTTTATTCTTAGTCTCTAATTTCTTTTTTCACTATGTCATACATAGCTTCACATTCTAGTCCTTCTCAATTTTACACAGTCCTGTTTAATATATCTCTACATTTAACTTTAACTTTATGTAAATGTATGCTAACTTCATACAACTTAAATTCTATTGTACTAAGTCTCAAATATTGCTATATTGCTATGTGCCTTTAAATGGTGGTAAACATTTAAGATTATAAATGTCTCTTTGAAGCTAACAAAATATTTATGCCACCCAGTCTTTCCTGTGAGCTGTTTATTAAGGTTAAGCCTCTATTATCAGAGGGAGTTTTTCTCTACCTCTTTGTCCTCTGTGGTCATAAGTGTACCCTACTAAGTAAAAACCAGTTACTGTCAGGCTGCAGGGCCCTGAGTAAAATATCCCTCCACAGCCTCTCAGCTTGGATCCTGTTTTCAAATCAGATTAATTACAGGGGTATTTTGTATACTAAGGTATGCTAAACAGTCAGACGGCCCTCAAATGCTCAGAGATCTAGAGAATATCGCATTTAAAATGTCTCATTAAAAAGATTTTTTTAACAGATAGACAGGCCAGCTGCTGGCACCACCCATTTCCACCAAGACAACTGATGGACACTGAAAGAAGCTCCACCCACAAAAGTGGCAATGCTAGCCACTGAGAAACCCTGCCTTTCATTTCATCTCTCACAAACTGTACACCTACATACTCTGGTCTGTGTTCCAACACATGACAGATTAAAACATTCTGGGAAATAAAAAAAACCACTCCCCTTAACATAGTCATGTACTTTTTTCATAGTGGTGAATTCAGCACCTGGTTGCTTACCCTGAATCCTCCTGCAGTGTAAACAATTTTACTTATTCTGCACTGAAGGCACAAGCAATGCTCCACTTGCAAATGCTTTTCCTGTGACTGCACTGGATAGTTGGCCACCTGACTCTAATGAAAATTTTAAATCTCTTAGGTGTTACAATAATTTAAGAAATTTGAAGGTATAGTACAGAAGACAGCAAGGCCATTGTTTGGAGAGCAACAGACTGCAACCAATGCCACTTGCATCAACATAAGGGATTGTCTCATAAACATTCTTCTAACAGGATGAAAATGCATCTGTTGTAGCATTAATATGCCTTCCCAGGGAAAAATCACTTCACCCAAAGAGATGATCCATAAAGACAAATATTTCTAACATAATATGTATCTATCTCTGGAGAATACTCAGAGAGGAGCCAGCGTAGACATAGTTTGCTTTTCATATATGCTATCCTTCTTAAATGGCTTTTGATTCAAGCTGCATTGTACACAGTGAACAATTTCAGTAGAGACTGGAGACAGCATGTCTAGCTACTTAGGGATATGGGAGGATTACACAGGAAATGTGTTCCCAGTACTGTTCCTAAAGGCCACCAGATACCTGTAACTGAAGTACCTGTTCCACATATAGGATCCTGAGGTGAAGGTGATGGGGAATGCGATAGATAGGAAATGTAGAAGGTAGAAAAGATTTTTTTAAAAAGCTGGGATAGGGAGATGTGTCCCATGAAAATTTCTTAAGGAGAATAGACTCTTTTATACTATTTCCACAGAGGAAATGGAAGGAAAGGGGATACTTATGTGAAGTTAGTAGAAGCCCATTCAATGGGACAAACTCAGGAGAACACCACTAAAACAATGCAGTGCTAGGGAATACAGAATATCTTATGATCATTGCTGACTAAGCCCACAGTGGCCTTGGGACTGAGAACCATAGCTCTATGTAGTTTACATCTACATATCTGAAGCAACCTGTCCACAAAGGCTTTGCTTCATACAATTACCAGCTCTCCCATGCAAATACCTGTTTTTTGATGAGGTTCTGTGTTTTATTGTCAATACACCAGGCCCTTAGGAAAATCTTTCAAGGCCTAGGCCCCTGGTTGTTACTATCTCTTCTAAGAATGTTTCTCATCCCTGCATGAGGACCTAAGTAAAACTTTGCTTTATCAGCCCACTCATACATCATTGGTTTACTTTTTAAAATCTGGTGTCCTATTGCCACAGTGGTAGAACTATGCTTTTCTGGAGAAGAAAACTGCAACTATATGATATAATACAATTTAAAGTTGCTTATGACACTGTAATATCTCTCTGAGCAGCTTGTTATGGGGCAGTTATATGATAAGGGTAAGGGACTAGATGCTGTGACACAGGAGTAGCTTCTGTGTAATGGTTTGGAGTCAAATGTCTCGAAAATCATGGAGAACAAATGTGTATCTAGCATTCAACATTCTAACGGGACTGGTCAGCATACTTATCTTTGTGTGTTTTAGAGGCAGTACTACCTCAGTTAAATACTACTTTATGCGATATAATATCTCAAAAGCATTTGAAAATCATTTGTGTTACAAATTCAACTCTTGTAAATGACTGCTCAGTAGTGCGGTGCTACCCTTACATGAGATGCCTTTTACAAGCTGCAGAAAATTAACAATCATGGATCTTACACATAAAATTAAAATGCAAATGCATGAACTCATAAAAGATACTTAACTAAAAGGCCTCTGGAAGTTTGTTGCCTTGCTTTCAGTGGGTGCACCTGAAGTATGTAGAAGTTGACTTAAAAATATTTCCATAGACACCTTCCTGCTTACTGTACTCAAAGCAGATACAGCCCACAGAATAGTTATTTGGTGGACTGCCTCTAGCTTCTGGTTTTTTCAAGGACTATATGAGAACTCAGGGGACAGGTTGTCTCCTTGCAGCTTCCCAACCAGATCCAGGGAATATCCACCACACTGGATCCATCACCTCACTATCTCCCACTACCGATTTGAGGGCAGCAGCCCCTCACTCACCATGCTGTAGTTTTCCAGTTTCCCCTTCCTTAAACCACATCACTCAAAACCACTGGCTGCAGTTTCTCTTCAAATCCAGACCAGAAGGGCCCTGCAATTCTTTTGACAGGCAGGTCACAAAGGGGCCTGATTAGCTATTAAGGCCTGAGTGAAAAAAGCACCTCCCAGGTAGTTGCAGAGTGCTTAAGGACAAATTGCAATGGTTACTGATTGACATCTAGCACAAAGACTTTTCTATGTCAGCAGTGATGTGAATTTCTATAGCAATTTCCTATTGCTGACCCGTGCTATCATTCTGTAGTACACAGGCATTTACCTTTCTTCCTTCTAGACACAGTGTTGCTAGCTAAATATACTTACTTAAATGGATTGAGTGATTCTTGGTGAAAAAGTTGCAAGGGAGCTCCAAATATTCGTTAACTACCACAAAGAGATTTAGGAATGCAAAATGTGTTATTTGTTATTTGGTTAAACACTGAGTTAAGTTGAACTAAATTTTCTTTTTACCTGTTTGTCACAGGAACTCCAGATAATCAGGAAAGAAAAGCAGGGGCCACATCTCAAAAAAAGATAAATGATCTTTCTCGTGGCAGAATGCCGGATGATGGCTCCATGAATGTAGAATTTTATCCCTGAAATTCAGAGCAAACACTTGGTAAAGGCATCATAATGAGAAAAGTAGTCTTCATGGAAAATTGAATATTTACAGAGGAATACTTCTTCAGTAAGCATATAAAAAATAAAACAAAACAAACACCAACTGCAGTAACCAAGGTTTTCTGCATGAAAAGGAATGTAGGATGAATCTCTCCATATATGGAGAAAGTAGATTTATTACGATATCTCACAAGCTGTGTTATATTTAATCCAACAATGGTTGCCTACCAATGGGAATCTGAAGAGTACAGCAGTTTTTTAGTTTATAAGGATGGATGTGTCAGCTGGTCATTGTACATCAAAATTCCAAAAAAGTAGGCTCTAATGGTAGTAAAGGAATAAACTTGGTACCCTGAGCTAGGGTAAGTAGCCAAAGAGGGAAAGCTTCCTCCTTCAATACCATTTATACATGTAGGCTACCACCAGAAGGTTGATCTGATTTTTTCTTTATGTGACTTTGTTCTGTTTTGTTTTTGTTTTCAAAACAGGGTTTATCTCTGTAGGACTTAAATTCATTCTGTGGATTTGGCTGGCCTCAACCTAAGCAAAATCAGGCAGCCTCCTGTGTCCTGGGATTAAACATTTGCACTGCCACCAAGCAGTTAAAGGTAGACCTCATCATCTGTTTACATACAAGGCTTCTGTATGGCTTTGGCAGCCCTGGAATATATTCTGCCAATCTGAAGTTTCTCAACTCCTACATGGGAATCCATTCCAACTTGTCATGAGTTCAAAGTGCTCCAATAACTCCTATTTTCCTTAAGACATTATCTTTCCTGCTACAGGACACCTGTGCCTTGATGATGAATGTCTCCTATCTAAATAGCAATTATTTGGGAGTAGACAGGTTAACCACCCTGAAGTAAGGGAGGAAGTGCAGCAATTGGGTGACTGAAGACACATAGTATGTGCAATTATGGAGTACCTTTAGCATTAGTGGAAGCAATTTCTGTTTTCCCTTTATACATATTAATAGATGTCCTCTTCCATTGCCGCACCTTTGTTTGACTACTTAAGTTTGGTGTATGAATAAAATGGAGCTTACAGTACTGACTGAACCTGCCTGACATCATATTATGTCTCTGTCTTCCTTTCATCAATGATAGCTTGTCTTCCACCTGTCCACACTCACTGACTGAGGAATGGACATGGGACTGAGCTGCTGTTTCTGATTACAGTCCTACAAACTCCAGTCCACAACACTTTGTTCCACACGTGCTGGAGAATTGAGTTTGATCTGCAACTTAAAAATGCTGGAACTCACTCAGGCAGCATGAGCAACCCCGTGGCATATGCCATTATTCCACAACATAGCTTATTGTGCTGTGGATATGAATATAAGTAATTATTACTTCAAATTCCATGCTTCTTCATGTCCTCACTATTTGCCCATGGGTGCTTCAACTTGAAGTATTGCCTTCAAAATGGATTATGCAAAGATGCTATAAAATACAATGGCAAAGACATTTTTACCAGAAAAGGAACAGAACAAATTCTGTTGTATGTGTGTGTCTGTAAATTGATTACCAGTTTTTAGACAATGACATTCGTGTGGAGATCATAAGTCAACTTTGTGGGATCCATTCTGGCCTACTACCATGGCAACTGTAGACTCATAAAATTCTCATTTTCCAGGGAGTCACATTTTAGAAAAAGTCACATTTTCAAATGAAAATCTCTCTATGAAAGAAACATTGATTTCTTATATGACCACCTTATAGCAGAAGCCGGTACCGAGTATATGGGAGTGCTTTAGAGATGGGAAAAAATTCCATATTTAGCTTTCTTATTTTGTTTTGCATATATTTGCATTCTAAGCCTATTATGACCCTTGATATAGATTATTTACTGTTTTCTTTTTTGTTTTCATAAGTGTTCAAACTGAATATATATGCTTTAAATTTTCATTAATTTTACTTTTGTATTTATTCTCTTCTTTTTAAGAATAGTATTACTATTCTTACAAAAGGCTAAAATTCTTGGGAACAAGTGGGAGCAAACACAAATACATGCACTGGCACTACATAATTAAAATTAAATCAAATCTTTAACCAAACATATCTTAACTTGTGAATACACAATATTGTGAGCGCTCATTCCTTAACTCAGGTAATTAGGTGGTTAAAATATTAACAGTTTCCTCCAATATGAATTGCTTTATATAATACAAAGCAAATGTGCAGGATTGGTCCTGGCCCTGGACCTGGACCTGGCCCTGGCCCTGGCCCTGGCCCTGGCCCTGGCCATGGCTGTTCTGTCCTTGGCCCTCACACTGGCCCTGGCCATGTTCCTGCCCTGGCCCTTCTGACCCTTACACAGGTCATTTTGGCTCTTGCCGTACTGGCCCTGGCCATTCTGGGACTGGCCTGGTCATACAATCCATGGCCATTCTGGCACTTGCCCTGGACATTCTAGTACTGGCCTTTCTGGCTCTGGCTTTTCTTGCCCTGATCCTGGTCGTTCAGGTCCTGGATTCTGGTACAGGACTTTCTGGCCCTGGCCCTGGCCCTTGCCCATAGATTTCTGGCCCTGGCCGTTCTGAATTTAGCCGTGGCTGATCTGGACTTAGCCCTAGCTGATTTGGCCCTGGCCCTGGCCCTGGTCCTATCCTTTCTTGCTGTGGCCCAAGCACGTGCTCTGGAACTGGGTCTGGTTTTTCTATCCTTGAACCTGTCTGGTCTGTCCCTGGCCCTGGCCTTTCTGTCCCTTGCTGTTCTAGCCCGGCATGGAATGATCTGGCCATGGTAGTTCTGGCCCTGGACGTTCTGCCCCTGGCCTTGAACGATCTGGCCTTGGCAGTTATTGCCTTGGCCATTTTTGCCCTGGCTTTTCTCACCCTGGTTCTGTACCTGGCCATTCTGTCCCTGGCCCTGAACCTGGCCCTGGACCTGGCCCTGGCCTTTGCCCTGTCACTGGCCCTGTCCCTGGATGTTCTGTCCCTGGCCCTGGCACTGGACCTGGCCTTGATATTGGCCCTGGCCCTGGCCATTCTGGCCCTGGCCTTTCTGTCCTTTGCCCTTGGATTTCTGGCCTTGGCCGTTCTGGACTTAGCCCTGGTTGATATGGACTTAGCCCTGGCTGATTTGGCCCTGACCCTGGCCCTGGCCATTTCCTTTCTTGCTCTGGCCCAAGCATTTGCTCTGGAATAGGGTCTGGTTTTTCTAACCTTGAACCTGGCTGGTCTGTCCCTGGCCCTGGCCTTTCTGTCCCTTGCTTTTCTGGCCCGGCCTTGAACGATCTGGCCATGGTAGGTATGGTCCTGGTCATTCTCACCCTGGTTGTGTCTCTGGCCATTCTGTCACTGGCCCTGAACCTGGCCCTGGACCTGGCCCTGGCCTTTGCCCTGTCACTGGCCCTATCCCTGTATGTTCTGTCCCTGGCCCTGGAACTGGACATGGCCCTGATATTGGCCCTGGCCCTGGCAGTTCTGGCCATTACCCTGGTCGTTCTGGCCCTGGCCGATCTGGACCTGGCCATGGCTGTCCTGGCCCTGGCCCTGGCCCTTGCCTTGGACCTGTACCTGGCTGTTCTTTCCTTGGTCCTGGCACTGGACCTGGCCATGTTCATGACCCTGGCCTTTCTGACCCTTAACCAGGTCCTTCTGGCTCTTGCCTTACTGGCCCTTGCCGTTCTGGGCCTGGCCCTGTTCATACAAGCCATGACAATTCTGGCACTTGCCCTGGAAATTCTAGCAATGGCCATTCTGGCTCTGAATTTTCTTGCCCTGACCCTGGTCGTTCAGATCCTGGGTTCTGGTATAGGTCTTTCTGGCCCTGGTCATTGCCATTCTGTCCCTGGCCTTGCTGGCCTTTGCCCTGGAATTTCTGGCCCTGGCCGATCTGGACTTATACCTGGCTGATGCCCTGGCCCTGGCCCTGGCTGTTCTGTCCTTGGCCCTCACACTGACCCTGGCTGTTCTGTCCTTCCCCTCACACTGGCCCAGGCCATGTTCCTGACCCTGGCCATTATGACCCTTACCCAGGTCATTCTGGCTCTTGCCGTACTGGCACCGGCCCTTCTGGGTCTGGCCTGGTTATATAAGCCATGGCCATTCTGGCACTTGCCCTGTACATTCTAGCACTGTCCTTTCTGGCTCTGGCTTTTCTTGCCCTGAACCTGGTCCTTCAGGTCCTGGGTTCTGGTACAGGACTTTCTGGCCCTGGCCATTCTGAACTTAGCCCTGGCTGATCTGGACTTAGCCCTGGCTGATTTGGCCCTGGCCCTGGACTTCCTTTCTTGCTGTGACCCAAGCACTCGCTCTGGAACTGGGTCTGGTTGGTCTATCCTTGAAACTGGCCGGTCTGTCCCTGTCCCTGGCCTTTCTGTCCCTTGCAGTTCTGGTCTGGCCGTGAATGATCTGGCCATGGTAGTTATCACTCTGGACGTTTTGGCCCTGGCCATGGCAATTCTGGACATGGCAGTTCTGTCCCTGGCCGTTCTGGCACTGGCCTTGAATTAATCTGGCCCTGGCAGTTATTGCCTTGGCCATTCTGGCTCTTTCTTTTCTCACCCTGGTTCTGTCACTTGGCCATTCTGTCCCTGGCCCTGCCCCTGGCCCTGCACCTGGCCCTGGCACTGGCCCTGCACCTGGCCCTGGCCCTGACCCTGCCTCTGGCCCTGGCCCTGCACCTGGCCCTGGCCCTGGCCCTGACCCTGACCCAGGCCCTGGCCCTAGCCCTGCACCTGGCCCTGGCCCTGGCCCTGGCCCTGCACCTGGCCCTGGCCCTGGCCCTGCACCTGGCCCTGCACCTGGTAATGGCCAGAAAGGCCAGGGCCAGGGCCTATATCAGGGCCAGGTACAGTGCCAGGGCCAATCACATAATAGCCAGGACAGGGCCAGTGAAAGGGCAAAGGCCAGGGCCAGGTCCAGGGCTAGGTGCAGGGCCAGGGCCAGGGCTAGGTGGAGGGCCAGGTGCAGGGCCAAGGCCAGAGCCAGGTGAAGGGCCATGGCCAGGGCCAGTTGCAGGGCCAGGGCCAGGGCCAGGGCCAGGGCCTATATCAGGGCCAGGTGCAGTGCCAGGGCCAAGGACAGAACAGCCAGGGACAGGGACAGTGAAAGGGCAAAGGCCAGGGCAAGGGCCATGGCAACGTGCAGGGCCAGGGCTAGGTGGAGGGCCAGGGTCATGGCAAGGGCCAGGTGCAGGGCCAAGGCCAGGGCCAGGTACAGGGCCAGGGCCAGGGCCAGGTGCAGGGCTAGGTGCAGGGCCAGGCCCAGGGCTAGGTGGATGGCCAGGGTCAGGGCCAGGGCCAGGGCCAGGTCCAGGTCCAGGGCCAGGTGCAGGGCCAGGGCCAAGGACTGAATAGCCAGGACAGGGCCAGTGAAAGGGCAAAGGCCAGGGCCAGGTCCAGGGCTAGGTGCAGGGCCAGGGCCAGGGCTAGGTGGAGGGCCATGTGCAGGGCCAAGGCCAGGGCCAGGTGAAGGGCCATGGCCAGGGCCAGTTGCAGGGCCAGGGCCAGGGCCAGGGCGTATATCAGGGCCAGGTGCAGTGCCAGGGCCAAGGACAGAACAGCCAGGGACAGGGACAGTGAAAGGGCAAAGGCCAGGGCCAGGGCCATGGCAACGTGCAGGGCCAGGGCTAGGTGGAGGGCCAGGGTCATGGCAAGGGCCAGGTGCAGGGCCAAGGCCAGGGCCAGGTACAGGGCCAGGGCCAGGGCCAGGTGCAGGGCTAGGTGCAGGGCCAGGCCCAGGGCTAGGTGGATGGCCAGGGTCAGGGCCAGGGCCAGGGCCAGGGCCAGGTCCAGGGCCAGGTGCAGGGCCAGGGCCAAGGACAGAATAGCCAGGACAGGGCCAGTGAAAGGGCAAAGGCCAGGGCCAGGTCCAGGGCTAGGTGCAGGGCCAGGGCCAGGCCTAGGTGGAGGGCCAGGTGGAGGGCCAATTCCAGGGCCAGGTGCAGGGTCATGGCCAGGGCCAGGTGCAGGGCCATGGCCAGGTGCAGGGCCAGGGCCTATATCAGGGCCAGGTGCAGTGCCAGGGCCAAGGACAGAACAGCCAGGGACAGGGACAGTGAAAGGGCAAAGGCCAGGGCCAGGTACAGGGAAAGGTGCAGGGCCAGGGCTAGGTAGAGGGCCAGGGTCAGGGCAAGGGCCCGGTGCAGGTCCAAGGCCAGGGCCAGGTGCAGGGCCAGGGCCAGGTGCAGGGCCAAGGCCAGGGCCATGGCCAGGTGCAGGGCCAGGTGCAGGGCCAGGGCCAGGTGCAGGGCCAGGTGCAGGGCCAGGGCCAGGGCTAGGTGGATGGCCAGGGTCAGGGCCAGGGCCAGGTGCAGGACCAAGGCCAGGGCCAGGGCCAGGTGCAGGGCCAGGGCCAGGTGCAGGGCCAGGGCCAGGTGCAGGGCCAGGGCCTGGGCCAGGGCCAGGTGCACGTCCAGGGCCAGCGACAGGTTCAGGGCTAGTTGCAGGGCCAGGACCAGTTCCAGGGCCAGGGCCAGGTGCAGGGCCAGGGACAGGTGCAGGGCCAGGTGCAGGGCCAGGGACAGGTGCAGGGACAGGTGCAGGGCCACGGCTAATACCAGGTGCAGGGCCAGGTGCATGTCCAGGTGCAGGGCCAGGTGCAGGGCCAGGTGCAGGGCCAGGTGCAGGGCCAAGGCCAGGTGCAGATCCATGGCCAGGGCCAGGGCCAGGTGCAGGGCCAGGGCCAGGTGCAGGACCAGATCCAGGTGCATGGCCAGGTTCTGGGCCAGGTGCAGGGCCAGTCCGGGGCCATGTGCAGGGCCAGGTCCAGGTGCATGGCCAGTGCCAGGTGCATGTCCAGGTGCAGGGCCATATGCACGGCCAGTACCATGGCCAGGGCCAGTTGCAAGGCCAGATCCAGGTGCAGGGCCAGGGCCAGGGCCAGGCGCACGGACAGGGCTGGGTCCAGGTGCAGGGCCATGGCCAGGTGCAGGGCCAGGTGCAGAGCTAGCCGATAAGAAACTAGTAATGGGCCAACAGATTATATCAAATACAGATTCTCTGTGTGCATTATTTTGGGCTGGCATGGTGGCAGTAAAAGCCCAGGCAGTGGGCAGAAAAACCCATACCCGTTACAAATGGTGCCCACGTGGCTAATAAGAACTTCCACTTATATTTCAACAGAATCTTAAAAAAGGGTTTTAAAACAAAAGAACAGAGACAAGCAAGGTTTCTTGGTAGCAACATTTTTCTCTTGTGAGAGACAAGCAGATTGTGTGGCTCCTCTAAAAGGAAGATTCCTGACTCGGCAAAAAACTGCACGGGTTTAAAAAAGCACTGCTAACAATTCATTGGTGTGTATCAGAGCTGGCAATGGCAGTGACCACTTCTCCAAGCTGGCAGCATGCAGTCCAAGGCAGTGAGCACAGCTTTTAGTGCTGGTGGTAAAATAGCCGCCACCATCTTTTATAAACCCTGGCAGAAACAACAAAGACTTTCATTTTAGCAGTGTTGTTGTTTACCTGATAAAAGACTCGTGGCCAGAAAAAGATAAAGATTTACAGTAAAGACAGATTCATATTAAGAAAATCCTCTAAAGGTGTACAGTGTATATTTTAAAAGATACGTAGGCTTGGGATAGAAAAGAAATAAAATGGTTTTAAAAAGAGAGTGGGGAGCTGGCTGTGGTGGCACACGCCTTTAATCCCAGCACTTGGGAGACAGAGACAAGCAGATCTCTGTGATTTCAATGTAAACCTGGTATGCAGAGTGAATTCCAGGACAGATAAGAGTTATACAGAGAAACCCTGTCTCAAAAAATAAAAAGTAAAAGAAACAGAGTAATAATAAAGCCACATAAAGATGAAAAGCTCAGAGAGAATCTGGTTACTGTATGCTATTGTGTTGTCTCTGCATTCTTTGACTACTGAGAAAATAACAACAATTGATAAAGGAAATGTTGCTGGATTAATTCAACTTATATATTTTAAAAATGCTTTGACTCTAACATTTAAGTTCAAGGACAAGTTACTGGGGAAAAGGATTTCTATTTTTGTTTCCACAGAAAATAAAAAGCTGTGGATTTCTTCCAGACTAATGTGGTTTGAGCTAGCCAGACCCCCTGAAAAAGAGTACCAGATGATCCTACATTCAAAACAAGTGGACACAGCATCCTTGTAGGCTACAGCCAGGATTTCTGCATCTTCTTAGGATCCCCATGACAGCGCCCCCTATCAGCAGGAAGTAGTTTGGAAAGAACGATGCCCAAATTCCCAAATATTATCTTTAATGTTTGTTTTCATTTAAATGGACTTGGTTATAAATGGTTAATGATCACAAACAATCTTTTTTTTAAGGTAAAAAGGGGATTATGGTATAGCTATGAATGCTTTATTTTCAAATGGATTTTCGTTTGTTGATATAAACTTAAGGTCAATTTTGAATTAAGTATATGTCTCCTCTTGTTTAGATATTGTGTTTATATAACTCATTTAGATATGTAATGTGTAATTTAGTACCGATTTTAGATAGTTACCTAGCTAAAAAGTTATAGCTAGGTGAGTTAGGATTTCTAGATATATAGAGATGTATTTGAGAACAGATCATAGATAGTACCTATGATAGTCAGATATTATAGTTAAGTTAGTTAAGATTTCTGGATATACAGTCATGTATTTGAGATGGATAGGAATTCTTCAAACCTTTCAAAGACCTACAGAATATGTCATTTAAAATGATTTAGGGTTTTTCTTGACAGTGAGACATAAATGCTCCTGGCAACACCACCTGAGTCAAAAAGGAAGATGAAGATAAACATTGAAGAAACTCGTTATGGAGTTTACTTCTAATATGGCAAGACTAGCCATTTGGACAAGATACTGCACTTGTCTGGACTGTTTGACTTTATGCTATATAAATTGGACATGCAGGACCCACAGAAAAGTTACTGCTGATTCAAGATGGATATTGCTATAGAGTTCCTGCTTCATGGAAGAGTCTGCCAGACAGTCTACAGGACACAGAGAAAAAGGACTGACAAACTGCCGGTACAAGAAGACAGTTTAAAGTTTTCTACTTTGCTGAAGAGTCTGCCAGACACACTATGGCATATGGGCTGAAGATGGAAGATTACAGAAGAAATTCAGGTGACTGGCCAGACAGTGAGATGTCTATGTCATTGCTAGAGTTTATATACTATCCTTCTGTGGTCTTTGAAGGAGTTGAAGACAGATAGTCATGGTTATTGTTTTCCTTAGTTAGTATTCAATGATATAGGACTTTAGACTCACAAGATAAAATAGATGATAGAATATTTTATTCAAATCTTACTAAATGTTAATGGACTAAATATTGTTAACTGTGATTCTTACTTGATAACTGTTGTGTGATATATTTTGCTATGTTAAGGCTAAAACCCTTCTTTTTATTTAGACAGAAAAGAAGAGATGATGGGAGATGTCATTCTGTATATGTTTCTCATACTGGTTAATGAATAAAGCACTGTTGGCCAATAGGAAAGGAAGATAGGAGGGTCTAGGTGACAAGGAGGAAATAGGAAGTAGGAAGGAGGGTCAGGATGGAGAGCCTGGAGAGAACAGAACTGCCATTCCTCCGCTCTCGGTAAGACCACATGGAAATACATAGAAATGGGTTAATATTTAAGACAGAGCTAGCCGATAAGAAACTAGTAATGGGCCAACAGATTATATCAAATACAGAGTCTCTGTGTGCATTATTGGGGGCTATCTCGTTGGTGGGACAAGACCAGCGGAGGCAGGCAGAAAACCTGTACACCTTACAGGTGACCAGGTCTCATTTACTTTTTCACTGACACCTTTCTAGGTGGGGCTAACAGGGTCTGCAGTTCCCTGAGACTTATTCTTAATTGTTGACAAGTTCTCATTTGCATTTTCATTGACACCTCTCCAGGTGGGGCCTAAAAGTTTCCTGAGCCCTCCCTTCCATAGCTTTTCTCAAATCTTACATTAACCTCCAGCTGTAACAGCTAGATAACAGGAGACATGCTTTCTAATGCAAAATGCTAATGCTCTATTGGCTCCTTCAGCCTTGAAAGCACCCTAACAGGTCTTTGGAACCTGAGATGACTAAGCACCCTTTTTTTGCTTCCCCTACCTCCATCTGGTGCCAGGATATATAAGCTAGCCTAGTAAAGTAAGATATATAATATAAAGCCTTCTTAATATCAAGAGTGCTGTGTTATTAACCTCAACATCCTCCACAGTTTATCGGGCTTCTACAGCTGTGATGGCGCCACAAATTTTCCCTGTGTTTCCTGCTGTCCTGGGACTTGATCAGTAAACGGCACTGGCCAATTCCTTCCTAGTTATTAATATTAGTCTTGTTGATGTTTTCTAGTAGATTTTTCCAATTAATTGTTTAATATTTATTTATTTATTTATTCATATATTTATTTATTTTGGAGTTTGACACAGAATTTCTATTTGTGGCCTTGCTGTCCTGGAACTTACTCTGTAGAGCAGGCTGTCCTCAATCTCACAGATGTCCACTTGTGTCTATTTCCTGAGTGCTGGACTGAAAGGCAAGAGCCAGCACTGCATAGTTAGACACAAAATTTATTGCCGCTTATCCATGTCACCAATAGATGACACAGGTTTCTTCCTACAGTATAAAGGTTTAATCTCTCTTTCTTCCTCCCAACAATGTGCAGAGCTAGCACAGACCATTACTAAATGCAGACTGAAATGATTCTCTTCTTTCACATATTGAAGGCTTCCCAGAATATTAAAAATCAAGAGAAACATTTTAGGTCACAAAAGATGATGTTTTTACTGTGTCATCCTGCTGAGGTCAAGATACCTGAGGGTTCTTTTACCTGGATGTCACAGGCCCCAAAGACAACCATGATAGAAATGCAGGTGCCATCTCATAAACAAGATGATATATTTTTTTTCCTGAGAGATGTCTGGGTGATAGGACCATTGGATTGTGGTTTCGTTCCTGAAATTCATGTCAAATTCTTGAGATATTTAGCATATGGGAGGTGCACTAGAATGTGACAGAATGTTGGATCATAAATATTGCCTGGCAACCCTACTTGCATTCTATATCCTGGTATCATGGGCCAAGAACCAGAGAGCAGCTTCGATGATGTATTATCATGGGACATTACAATCTCTCAAGATGACATATTCCAAAAACTTTTGATGACAGCATTTGATTCTGCTAACCAAGTCATAGCCAAATCTCTGGAAGTTTGCCTACAGCTATTACTGGTTACCCAATTAAAGATTACCTATTATCAGAGAATATATATAGTCTGTGGAGAAACAGTTCAAAGACTTCTGTTTATGAATGCATTCTCTCTAAAGAAGTAAAACTATGGATTAAAAGGTGATAAGACTCACAATTATTCATCAAAAGGTGAGTTTTCCTTTGTTAAATTCCTTCAGGAACGTAATTCGTTAGGATAGACTAAGGGATTATTGGATATCAGTTCACCTCTTTTTAGGTAGCTGTCCAACATTAAATATGAGATATCTTCTAAAAACCCTGCATATACAATGACATTTCAGCATTTCCACATTTTACTACTCAGCTCTGCGAGTACAAATGGATGAACCGGGGAGTTTCACAAAATCTTGTGCGAGTCACGTGAGAGAAAACTTGTGTAGAGTATGGCAGACCATTTCAGCCTCTGATTATGTTATTATTTAGTTATTAAAATAGGACATTAGGTAATCCATGATCAGTGGATTATTTTACCACAATGTGGAAATCAACCATTTTAGACCATCTAAATATTAATTATGTAATTTAATTATTTAAATTGATGATGACACCTTTAGGGAAGTGGACTATGTTACATCAACTCATTTTTGATTATTTAATTATGTAAAATGATTATTATATCATGCACGACACCTGGAATTTGGTGCCAACTAGTGGGGTCACCTGCGACAGATCATCTAATTACATAATTAAAGTATTTAAATTGACAATTTGTGTTAATACCCAAGATAAAGTAAATATTCGTATAATTAAATAAACCAATATTCTTCTATTCCATAAAAAGCCCTGTAAAGCTCCCTCTTGGGGAGTTAATATGGAGTATCATCACATTTTATGATTGATTGTTTCAATAGATGATGATGACATCCTTCATGACTGGAGCCTGGCCATGCTTCCCTGCCATTTAAATGCTACATCAATTTTATTGTGACAGTTAGCGATTACTAACATATTTAATTATTTAAAATATTTAAATGACAGACAATGACATCATTGATTACGATTAGGATCAAATATCGGTCAGGGGCAACTTCATGAAAGATGTAGACATGGCCACAGAAGTTTCTGAATGGTCTATGCATCCCCCAGAGTACTAAGGATACTGGAATATTGAGTGTAGAAGATTCCATGGTGCCCTCTGAGAAGCACAAGGACTTCACCAAGGCTGGCATGTTGGTCTGGGTGTTGGACTGCCTAATTTTGCAACATCTTCACAATGGTTGTGATCTATGATGGGAAGAAATATTGGCACAAGGAGGTCAGGACCATCTCTGAAGTCTCACAAAAGGATGAAGACCCAGAAGACAGAAGAATCCCTCTCTCTCACCTCTGCTGGTGATGCCCCTGCTGCAACCATATTTTCAGCTGATATGAACATTTTAGCTACTACTGCTATGCCAGGTATGGGCCCATCATCTCAGGTCCTGCCTCAGCACAACAGAGATTCAGGCACTGGTGATGATGTCAGACCAACAGAATACATCAGGCAAGTAAGTATGAGTATCTGATCATTAACCTATGGAATTTTAAAAAACCGTGATGACAGCATACTTTATCATGTCTGCCATGTCTGCCCAGGAATTGATGATACAAAAATGTTCAACTACTTACATATTTAAACATGTAATTTTTAAATTGTTTCCTGATAGAAAATGTTAACCATGAAGTTTGGGGACACCTTGTGTGACTCAAGTGAGACAGACAATCTAACTATCTGATTATTTCATTATTCAAGTCGGTCTTTTTCTACTCAAGGAAGAGTGGAGTATGGATCCACCTTAGTGCTGTTCATTGTCTCCTGTGATTTGATTCTTTATTTATTTAAATCAAAGGTGATATCAATTTGTTATATCTCTAGGGGTGAATTATGAGAAATTACCTCTTTATTCATACATGTTTTTGCTCAAATCTATGATTAAAACTCAATGATCTTCAGTTTTGAGCAATCTCGTAGGAGTCACATATAAAACAACATCCACTTGTTTCATTTTTATTTATTTAATTATGAAAATCTGCCATTATTTATTCGGGGATCACTGAAGTTTTGAGCCTACTTATGGGAGCCAATCATGCCAGACCATCACATTATGTAATACTACACTTACTTATTTAAATATAATATTAGGAAATTAAATAATAATTCATCACTTATTTAATGCACTCAAAATAAAGGTGATGTTATGGACCATAAGTCCTTTTGGAGTCAGATTTTGGGATTTGATGATGTAACATCATCTCATTACTTGATTATTTAGCTATTGAAATAGATCATTACATCAGCCATAGGTTTACGAGTTTGGTGCCATCTTGTCTGAGTTAATATAAAATGCCTATTTATTAACTATCAATTTAAGTTTTTGAATAAATCATTATTCCAGGAAGAGAACGGTCTGACTTCTTCATGTGGGATTTAAATATGCACCACCATGTCATTATTCAATAATTTTTCAATATATAAAAGTATTATTGTTCCACAATGTGGGAGTCATGTATTTTAGACCATCTAAATATTAATTATGTAATTAAGTCATTTATATTAATGATGACAAGCATTGTTCACAAGTCTGGTTTGGAGCCACCTTACGGAAGTGGATGATGTTACATCAAATCTTTATTTGATTATTTAGTTATAGAAAACGATGATTATATCACACATGACACCTGGAATTTCATCCCACCTTGTGGGGTCAAGTGCCACTGATCATCTAATTACATAATTAAAATATTTAAATTGACAATTCCTGTTAATACTCAAGATAATGTAAATTGTTGTATAATTATGTAAACCAATAACCGTCTATTCCATGAAGAGTCCTGTGAAGCTCCCTCTTGGGGAGTTAATATGCATCACATTTTATGATTAATTTTTTCAATTGATGATGATGACATCCTTCATGACTGGAGTCTGGCCATTCTCCACTGCCAGTTAAATGCTACACCACCTCTTTATTTTGAAGGTTAGTTATTACTGAATTTTTAATTGTTTAAATTATTTAAACGTGGGACAGTGGCATCATCGATTAAGATTAGGGTGAAAATACCTGTCAGGGACCAGGTTGGGAAGGTTGTAGACATGGATACAGCAGTTTCTGAATGATCAATGAATCACCCAGAGTACTCGGGTTGCTGGATGATTGAGTCCAGAAGATCCCATGGTGCCCTCCGAGAAGTACAAGGGCTTCACCGAGGCAGGCACAGTGGTCTGGGTGTTTGACTCCATGCTCTTCCTCCACATCTTCACCTTGGTTGTGATCTACGATGAGAAGGAGTAGTAGCACAAGGAGTTCGGCACCATCACTGATAGTTCGCAAAAGGATGGTGACCCAGAACGGAAGAACTGCCCTGCTCTGCCTCTCAGCTCTGCTGGTGATGCCCCTGCTGCAGCCATCTATTCAGCTGATATGAACATTTTAGCTACTACTGCTATGCCAGGTATGGGCCCATCATCTCAGGTCCTGCCTCAGCACAACAGAGATTCAGGCACTGGTGATGATGTCAGGCCAACAGACTTCATCAGGCAAGACAGTATGAGTATCTGATCATTAACTTATGGAATTATTAAAAATCAAATTCCATGATGACAGCATACTTTATCATGTCTGCCATGTCTGTCCAGGAATTTATGATACAAAAAAGTTCCACTACTTACATATGTAAAGATGTAATTATTAAATTGTTTCATTATATAATCTGTGAACCCTGAAGTTTGGTGCCACCTTGTGTGACTCAAGTGTGACAGATGATCTAACTATCTGGTTATTTCATTCTTCAAATCTGTCTTTTTCTAGTCCAGGAAGAGTGGGGTCTGGACCCACCTTGGTGGTGTTAATTGTCTCTTGGGATTTCATTATTTATTTATTTAAATCAATGTTGATATCATTTTGTTAACTCTCTAGGGGTGAATTATGAGAAATTATCTCATTATTCATTCACTTATTTTTTTCAAGTCAATGATTAAAAACTCAATGACCTCTTCAGTTCTGAGCAATCTTGTAGGAGTCACATATAAAACAACATCCCCTTGTTGAATTTTTATTCATTTAATTATGAAAATCTATCACTATGTACTCAGTGATCACTGTAGTTTTGAACCTCCTTATGGGAATCAATCATGCCAGACCATCACATCATCTAATACACTTACTTATTGAACTGTAAAATAAAAAATGAAATTAAAATTCATCATTTATTTAACGTATTTGAAAGAAAGATGATGTTATGGACCATACGTCCCTTTTGGAGTCAGATGTTGGGGGGCTTGATGATGTAACATCATCTCATTACTTGATTATGTAGCTATTTAAATAGATCATTACATCAGCCATAGCTTTACTACTTTGGTGCCATCTTGTCACTGTTATTATAAAACCCACTAATTCCAATTGTCAATTTATTTTTTAAAATAAATCATTATTCCAGGAAGAGGTAAGTCTGACTCCTCCATGTGAGATTTAAGTATGCACCACCATGTCATTATGCAATAATTTTTCAATATATAAAAATTGTTTAAATCGATGAAGATGTGGTCCTTCACGACTGAGGTCTGGTCATTCCTCCCTGCCAGTAAATCGTGTGGCATTATTTACTTATATAAGTATTACTCCCATGACAGTCACTGGAGTTTGGTTCCATCTTATGAAAGTTAAGTGTGCAGGAGTATCCAATGATTTACTGATTTGATTACATAAATAATGATGGCACCAACAATTATAGGTTGGGCTGCTGTGCGATTGACACAGCAGGAGATTGGTCCCAGAAGCAGTGCCCAGAGAATGAGGGTACTGGGATATCCAGTGATTACTGATTACATAATAATAGATTTTTAATGTTCGAGTGATTAAACGATTTAAAAAACTTTATTGTTTCACATCAACAGTTTCTGAGAGGTTACAACAAAACTGACCCAAGAAGGACACACTCAACTCCAGTTTAAAAATCGAGTAACTTAATAATCTCATGATCAGAGAATCTTATCTAATATACTCTGTTTGGCTGAAATCATGACACACCACCAACCCTAACTAACTCTAAATATCCATATCATAAAGTGGGGTACAGACCTTAAGAGAGAATTATCAATTGAGGAATCAAAAATGACTGAAAGAAACGTAAGACAGTGCTCAAAATCCTTAGTCATCAACCAAATGCAAATCAAAACAACTCTGAAAAAACCATGTGAACAAGCTGTTCTAAAGGTAGGAGAATGAAGAGAAGTTCATTTTCTTTTCAGTAAATAGAAAAGTATTATGGTAGAGGCGATTAATGGTACTGTTTCCACCCTGGAAATGAGAAAATTGAAGCATAGAACATAGGTTTAAATACTCATCAATGTACTTGAATGGCAGAATGATGCTTTTATTTTCATGCTCATATCACAATAGGCATTTTGTGAGCTTGAGAGACTGGTAAATATGTATAACTCAAAAGAAGAGCCCTGCTTTTTGTTTTTGTGAGGAAATCAGTGAGGCTGTAAGGTTAGTCCATTGGTGGGTATGTAACTTTAGCACGTGGGAGGGGCACTAGAATGGGACAGAATATTGGATCATAAATGTTGCCTGGCAACCCTGCTTGCCTCCTGGTATCATGGGCCAAGAACCAGAGAGCAGCTTCGATAAACTGTGGGACATTACAATCTCCCAAGGTAACTATCTCCTAAAACTTTTGATTACAGCATTTGTTTCCCCTAAGCAAGTCATAGAATAATGTCTGGAAATTGGCCTACAACTATTACTGGTTACCCGATTCAAGATTACCTAATATCAGAGAACATAGTTGGTGGAGAAACAGTTCAAAGTCTCGTGTTTATGAAAGCTCTCTCTCCTAAGAAGTAAAACTATGGATTGTAAGATAATAAGACTCACAATTATTCATCAAAAGTTGAGTTTTCCGTTGTTAAATTCTTTCAGGAAGGTGATAATCCATTTGTTAGAGTAGACATAGTGATTATTGGAATGCAGTTCATCTCCCCTGAAGCAGCTGTCCCACATCAAAAAGGGAGTATCTTCTAAAACCCTGCATGCACAATGACATTTCAGCATTTACACGTTTTACTTCTCAAGTCTGCGATTAAATAAGGGATGAACCGGGGAGTTTCACACAGTCTTGTGGGAGGCAGGTGAGAGACAACTTGTGTCGAGTATGGCAGACCATATCCTTTTCTCATCATGTTATTATTTAGTTATTAAAATAGGACATTAGATAATCCATGATCAGTCGATTATTGTTCCACGATGTGGGAGTCACGTACTTTAGACCATCTAAATATTAATTATATAATTAAGTTAATTAAGTAATTAAATTAATGATGACAAGCATTGTTCACGAGTCTGGTTTGGAGCCACCTTATGAAAGTGGATGATGCTACATCAACTCTTTATTTGATTATTTGTAATTAGTTGTATAATTATGTAAACCAATAACCCTCTATTCCATGAAGAGTCCTGTGAAGCTCCCTCTTGGGAGTTAATATGCAATGTCATCACATTTTATGATTAATTTTTTCAATTGATGATGATGACATCCTTCATGATTGGAGTCTGAACATGCTTCCCTGCCAGTTAAATGCTACCTCACCTCTCTATTGTGATGGTTAGCTGTTACTGACTTATTTAATTGTTTAAATAAATTGAACTGCAGACAGTGGCATCAGCGATTATGATTAGGGTGAAAATGCCTGTCAGGGACCAGGTTGGGAAGGTTGTAGAAATGGAAACAGCAGTTTCTGAATGATCAATGAATCACCCAGATACACGTGTTGCTGGATGATTGAGTCCAGAAGATTCCATGGTGCCCTCCGAGAAATACAGTGACTTCACCGAAGCACGCACGGTTTTCTGGGTGTTTGTTCCCTGTTCTTCCTGCACATCTTCACCTTGGTGGTGATCATTTAATTAATGTATTTAAAATAAAGGTAATGTTATGGACCATAAGTGCCTTTTGGAGTCAGATTTTGGGAGTTGATGTTGCAACATCATCTCATTACTTCATCATTTAGCTATGTAAATAAATCATTTCATCTTCGATAGGTTTAGGACTTTGGTGCCACCTCGTAAGTTTAATATAAAATGCCAACTAATTGATTATCTTTTTAAATTTTCAAATACATCATTATTCCAGGAAGAGATCGGTCTGACTACACCATGTGGGATTTAAGTATACACCACCATGTCATTATTCAATAATTTTTCATTATATATTAATTATTTAAATCGATGAAGATGTTGTTCTTTATGACTGGAGTCTAGCCCTTCCTCCCTGGAAGTTAATCGCGTGGCATTATTTACTTTTCTAAGTACTACTTCCTTGAAAATCACTGGAGTTTCATTCCATCATATGAAAGTTAAGTATGCAAGTCTATCCAATTATTAACTTATTTGATTGCATAAATAATGATGGTGTCATCCATCATTTGAGTGCTGTGTGATTGACACAGCAGGAGACCGGTACCAGAAGCAGTGCCCAGAGAATGGGGGACACTGCCTCATACAGTGATTACTGATTATGTAATCATAGATTTTTAACAATAGAATGATTACACGATTTAAAATAACTGTGCTGGTTCGCATCATCCGTTTCTGAGAGCTTGCTACAGAACTGACCCATGAAGGACACAGTCACCACCGATTTTAGAAATGGAATAATTGAATAATCTCCTGATCAGGGAATCTCAATAAATGAACTCTGTCTGGCTGATAACATGACACACCATCAACAATAAATAACTCTAAATAACCATATTAGAAAGCATGGTACAGGACTTAATAGAGAACTATCAATTAAGGAATCCAAAATGACTGAAATAAACATAAGACAGGGCTCCAAATCCTTAGTCATCAGCCAAATGCAAATGCAAACAACTCTGGGAAAAGATGGATCAAGCTCCTCTAAAGTTAAGAGACTGAAGAGGAGTTTATTTTATTTTCAATAAAGAGAAAAGTATCATGTTAGATGTGATTAATTTTATTGTTTCCATCTAGAAATGAGAAAATTGAAGCATAGAAAACAGGTCTAAAATACTCATAAATGTACTTGAATGGCATAATGATGCTTTTGTTTTCATGCTTTTGTCACTATAGTCATGTGGTAGCTTGAGAGACTGGTAAATATGTAGAACTCAAAAGAAAGAGCCCTGCTTTGTTTTTGTGAGAAAATCAGTGAGGTTGTAAGGTTAGTTCATCGGTGGGTAGACTACTTTTAGCATGTGGGAGGGGCACTAGAATGTGACAAAATGTTGGTTCATAAATGTTGCCTGGCAACCCTGCTTACATTCTGTATCCTGATATCATGGGCCAAGGGCCAGAGAGCATCATCAAGAAAGTGTTATCATGGGACATTACAGTGTCCCAAGATAAAGATCTCCTAAAACTATTTATGACAGCATGTGATTTGCCTAAACAAGTCATAGCCAAATCTCTGGAAGTTTGCCTACAGCTTTTACTGGTTTCCAAATTCAAGATTACCTAATTATCAGATAACATAGTCTGTGGATAAACAGTTCCAAGGCTTCTGTTTATGGATGATCTCTCTCATAAGAAGTACAACTATGGAACAAAAGATAATAAGACTCACAATTATTCATCAAAAGGTGAGTTTTCCATTGTTTACTTCCTTCAGGAAGGTGATAATCCATTTGTTAGATTAGACTTAGTGATTATTGCATTTCAGTTGTTCTCTTTTGAGGCAGCTGTCCAACATAAAATATGTGCTATCTTCTAAAAACCCTGCATACAAAATGACATTTCAGCATTTAAACATTTTATTACTCAACTCTGAGATTAAATAAGGGATGAACCTGGGAGTTTCACACAATCATATGGGATTCAAGTGAGAGCCAATTGTGTCGAGTATGGCAGACCATTTCATCCTCTAATTCTGTTGTTATTTGATTATTAAAATAGGACATTAGATAATCCATGATCAGTGCGTTGTGATTCCACGATATGGCAGGCAATTATTATAGACCATCTAATTATGAATTCCATAGCTAAAATATTTAAATTAATCACAACAGCATCGTTCTCGAGTCTGGTTTGGAGCCACCTTAGGGAACTGGATGATGCTACATGAACTCATTATTTGATTATTTAAATATATAAAACAATGTTTATATCGTCCATGACACCTGGAATTTGGAGCCAGAGATCATCTAATTACAGAATTAAAGTTTAAAAATTGACAATTTGTGTTAATACCCCAGATAATGTAAATATCTCTATAGTTATGTAAACCAAAAATCCTCCATTAACTTCACAAAAGCTCCCTCTTGTGGAGTTAATGCGTAATATCATCACATTTTAGGATTCATTGTTACAGTTGATGATGTTGGCATTCTTCATGACTACAGTCTGGCCATGCTTCCCTGCCAGTTAAGTGCTACATCACCACTTTATTGAGACAATTAGCTATTACTGACTTATTAATTCTTTCAATTATTTAAATGACAGTCATTGCCATCACTGATTACCATTAGGATGAAAATATCTGTCAGGGCCAAGGTTAGGAAAGTTGTAGACATGGGCAGAGCATTTTCTGAATGATATATGCATCTCCTAGGGGGCTAGGGATACTAAATGATTGAGTCCAGAAGATTGCATGGTGCCCTCCAAGAAATACCAGGACTTCACCAACGCCGGCATGGTGGACTGGGTGTTGACTACCTGCTCTTCCTACACATCTTCATTCACATCAGTTGTGATCTAGGATGATAAGAATTAGTGGCACAAGGAGATCGGCACCATCACCAAGACCTCGCGAAAGGATGACGACCCAGAACCCGGAATGGGCCAATTACCTCAGTTCCTACAGCAACACAATAGAGATTCAGGAACTGTTGAGTATACCAGGCAAACAGAATTCACCAGGCAAGACAGTATGATTATCTGAAGATTAACTTACGGAATTTTAAAATTCCCTGACTACACCATACTTTTTCATATCTGGCCAGTCTTCCGATGAATTGATGATACAAAAAAGGTCAACGACTTACTACTTTAAAGATGTAATTATTAAATTGTTTCATTATATAATCTGTGAACTCTGAAGTTTGGGGCCACCTTGTGTGACTCAAGCGTGACAGATGATCAAACTATATGATTATTTCACTATTCAAATCTGTCTTTTTCTTCTCCAGGAAGAGTGGAGTCTGGATCCATCATGTTGGTGTTAAATTGTCTCTTGTGATTTCATTATTTATTGATTTATTTAAATCAATGTTGATATCATTTGTTATCTCTCCAGGGGTGAATTATGAGAAATTATGTCTTTATTCATTCAATTTTTTATTCAAATCTATGATTAAGAACTCAACGTCTTTTCAGTATTGAGCAATCTTTTAGGCTTTATAAATAAAACACTATCCACTTGTTTAATATTTACTCATTTGATTATGAAAATCTGTCAGCATGTATTCAGTGATCACTGGAGTTTTGAGGCTCCTCATGGAGTCCATCTTGCCAGACCATCACATTATCTAATACTATAATTACTCATTTATCTGAGGAAATAGGAAATTAAATATTAATTCATCATTTAATTAACGTATTTAAATACAGGTAATGTTCTAGACCGTAAGTCCCTTTTGGACTTTGGATCTCTTCAGTTTTGATCAATATTGTAGGAGTCACGTACAAAACACCATCCACTTGTTTAATTTTTATTCATTTAATTATGAAGATCTGTCATTTTTTATTCAGTGATCACTCAAATTTTTAATCGCTTTGTGGGAGTCAGTCCTGCCAGACCATCACTTCATCAAATACTACACTTACTTATTTAACTGTAAAATAGGGAAAATAAATAATAATTCATCATTTAGTTAACGTGTTTAAGGTAAAGATGATGGTATGGACCATAAGTCCCTTCTGGAGTCAGATTTGGGAGTTGATGATGTAACACCATTTCATTTCTTGATTGTTTAGCTATTTCAATAGATCCTTTCATCAGACATAGTTTTACGAATTTGGTGCCATCATGTCAGAGTCAATATAAAACGCCTACTAATTAATTATCAATTTAATTTTTAAATAAATCATGATTCCAGCAAGGAATCAGTCTGACTTCTCCATGTGGGATTTAAGTATGCACCACCATGTCATTATTCAATTATTCTTCATTATATCTTAATTATTTAAATCTATGACTATTTCCTTTTCCTGCTTATATAACTATAGGTTTGTTGTAGCTTGAGAGACTAGTAAATATGTATAACTCAAAAAAGAGCCCTGCATAGATTTTGTGAGAATATCAGTGAGGCTATAAATTTAGTCCATCATTGGGTATGCTAATTTTAGCATGTGGGAGGTGAACTAGGAAGTGACAGAATGTTGGATCATAAAGGTTGCCTGGCAACAATGCTTGCATTCTGTATCCTGGTATCATGGGCCAAATACCAGAGAGCAGCTTCGATAAAGTGTTATCATTGGACATGAAAAGCTTCCAAGATAACTAGCTCCTAAAACGTTTAATGTCAGCAACTCATTACCCTAACCAAGTCATAGCCAAATCTCTGGAAGCTTGCCTAAAGCTATTACTGGTTACCCAATTCAAGATTACCTGATATCGGAGAATATAATCTGTGGAAAAACTGGTCAATGACTTCTGTATATGAATGTTCTCTCTCCTAAGAAGTAACTATGGTTTAAAAGATAATGAGACTCACAATTATTCATCAAAAGTTGAGTTTTCCATTGTTAACTTCCTTCAAGAAGGCGAAAATCCATTTGTAAATGTAGGCTTAGGGATCGTTAAAGATCTATTATTATGTGATCAATAATCAATTAATATCCCAGTGTCTGTCATTCTCTGTGCACTGCTTTTGATACCAATCTCCTATATGTGTCAATCACACAGCAGCCAAACCCATAATGGATGGTACCTGCATTATATAGGTAATCAAATAAGTAAATAATTGGAAAGTCATGCATACTCAACTTTCATAGGATGGAACCAAACTCCAGTGATTGTCCAGGAGTAATACTTAGATAATTAAATATGCCACACATTTAACACCCAGGGAGGAATGGGCAGACTCCAGTAATGAAGGACAACATTTTCATCGATTTTAATGATTAATATAAAATGAAAAATATTTGAATGATTACATGGTAGTGCATAATTAAATCCCACATGGAGAAGTCAGACTGTTCTCTTCCTGGAATAATTATGTATATAAAAACTTAAATTGCTAATTAATTAGTTGGAGTTTTATATTAACTCTGACAAGATGGCACCAACCTCGTAAAACTATTTCTGATGCAATGGTCTATTTGAATAGCTAAATAGTCAAGTACTGAGATGATGTCACATCATCAACTCCAAAAATCTGACTCCAAACTATCTTACGGTCCAAAACATCACCTTTATTTTAAATATGTTAATTAAATGATGAATTAAGATTTAATTTCCTAATTTCACAGTTAATTAAGTTTAGTATTACATGTTGTGTTGGTCTGGCATGATTGACTCCCATAAGGAGCCCCAAATCTCATGTGATCCCTGAATAAATAATGACAGATTTTAATAATTAAATGTAAAAATTAAACAAGTGGATGTTTTATATGTGACTTCTACAAGATTGCTCAAACCTGAAGAGATCATTGAGTTTTTAACCATAGATTTGAACAAAAAAATGAATGAATGAGATAATTCCTCGTAATTCAGTCCTAGAGAGATAACAAATGATATCCCCATTTATTAAATAAATAAATAATGAAATCACAATAGACAATTAAGACCAACAAGGTGGTTCCAGACTCCATTCTTCCTCGAGTAGTAAAAGACAGATTTGAATAATGAAATAATCAGATAGTTAAATCATGTGTCACAATTGAGTCACACAAGGTGGCACCAAACTTCAGGGTTCACAGATTATATAATGAAACAATTTAATAATAAAAATTTTAAATATGTAAGTAGTTGAAATTTTTGTATCATCAATTCCTGGGCAGACATGGGAGACATGATAAACTATGCTGTCATCACGGATTTTTAGAATTCCATAAGTTAATAATCAGATAATCATACTGTCTTGCCTGGTGAACAGTCAGCCTGACATCATCACCAGTGCCTGAATCTCTGTTGGGGTGTGGCAGTACCTGAGATGATGGGCCTATACTTGGCATATCAGTAGTTGCTAAAATGTTGCTATCAGCTATAAAGATGGCTGCAGGAAAGGCATCACCCGCAGAGCTGAGAGAGAGATGTTCTTTCATGTTCTGAGTCGTCATCCTTTTGCCAGGTCTTGGTGATGGTGCCGACCTCCTAGTGCCACTCCTTCTTCTCATGGTAGATCTCAACCGATGTGAAGATGTGGAGGAAGAGTAGGTAGTCAACACCCAGGCCACCGTGCTGGCCTTGGTGAAGTCCTTGTACTTCTCGGAGGGCACCGTGCAACCTTCTGGACTCAATCATCCAGCATCCTTAGTAATCTGGGTGATGCATAGATCATTCAGAACCTGCTATTTCCATGTCTACAATCTTCCTAACCATGTCCCTGACAGATATTTGCACCCAAATGGTAATTGATGATGTCATTGTCCATCGTTTAAATAATTTAAATAATTAAATAATTAAATAACTGTCACAATAAAGAGGTGATGTAGCATTTTACTGGCAGGGAAGAATGGCCAGTCTCCAGTCATGAAGGACATAATCATCATCAATTGAAACAATGAATCATAAAATGTGATGATTTTGCACATTAACAGCCCAAGAGGGAGATTTACAGGACTCTTTATGGAATAGTGGAGTAATGGTTTGCTTAATTATACAAATATTCACATTATCTTGGGTATTAATATGAATTGTCAATTAAAATACTTTTATTATGTAATTAGATGATCTGAGGCACTTGACCCCACAAGGTAGGATGAAATTCCAGGTGTCATGGATGATATAATCATTGTTTTTTATAACTAAATAGTCAAATAATGGATGTCACATAATCCACTTCCCTAAGGTGGCTACAAACCAGACTTGTAAACATCATTTATTTAAATAATTTAATTACATAATTAATATTTAGATGGTCTAAAATACTTGAGTCCCACATTGTTGAACAATAATCCACTGATCATTGTACTTCTTAGGAGAGATAGCATTCATAGGCAGAAGTCTTTGAACTGTTTCTCCACAAACTATAAAATCTTATATTGGGTAGGCAAACTTCCAGAGATTTGGCTATGACTTGGTTAGGGGAAACAAATGCTCTCATTACAAATTTTAGGAGATAGTTATCTTGGGAGAATGTAATCTCCCATAATAACACCTAAAATATCTCCATCTAATATGGTATCTATTTTGTTGTTCTCTCTTCTTTCCAAAACTCAGTCTTCTTGATGTCTCTTATTCTCCTCTCCCATCTTCTTCTCCTCTTTCTCCTAACTCTTCCTCCTTTTAGCCCATGCTCCCAAATTTCTCTGCAGACCTTGTTCCTTTCCACTACTCTGAAGAGGCAATGATAGGCCTTTTTTTGGGTGAAGTCTGAACTGAGGTGAATCCAGTGGAATGTCCCCATTTACACCCTAGTGCATTGCTTTTAATGGTGCTACCTAACACTGGCAGGACTGGAACCAGCATCTCTCCACATGCAGCTCAATGTTAATGCTGAGGCTTTACACAAAGTGATGCTCTACAGAATGGCACCTAAGGGGAACTTGTAAACCACACCTCCTCCTAAAAGCAATCCCACCAACTCCTGAATCCTTCCTCCCCATATCATTCCTGGCAAGAAGGAAGAGCCTTACTTAAAACAACACTGGCATACCCACGGAGCCTAGATTGTTGCATGGAAACCCTACTGGCTTCTGTATCTATACAAAGAGTTTAAAATATTTGGTAGCCCTGATCCAAACACTTCCCTCAAGTTCTTTGCATTTTCTGCTCATTTAGTCCTGTTACTCAGCCAATCAGAGCTTCAAACATAGCCACCAGTAATAGGGGAGGGTTCTCCCCCAGCTTTATATACAGTGCCTTTGGTACAGAGCATAAAACCAGAAGGTGGAGAAGCTTGGGGTGATGTCTCTTTTACTCCCATTATCTCTCTTTCATCTCCCTCTCTCTCATGATCTCTCTCTCTTGGGTTGCAGATTACATATGTGATCTGTGAAACATTTGTCACTTATCTTGTGTCTAGTGAACTTAGTAAGACCCAGTTCAACAAAAACCGATTTTGTTTGTTGAAAATAAAGTTTGAAGGGTAAAATCTCCATCAAAATGTTTGCATGATTTTGATTTTGTCTTTCATGAGTTCTTCCCTATCACTGAATATCAAGATGATAGACAAAGGATGTCTGATATGTACAGGGTTAGAGATGCGGACAAGAAAATATATGGAAAGGTCATTGCCAGGACCTATGTCAGGATTATGAGAACATTCTGTATTTCCTGCTTCAAGAATAACTCAAGGGTCTAACATTCTTGGGAACAAGTGTGATCAGACACAAAATCCATGCACTGGCATCACATAATTGACATTAAACGAACCCTTTAACGAAACATGTTTTCACCTGTGAATATTTAATATTGTGAGTTTCCTACAATATGAATTGCTTTATGTTATGCAAAGGAAATGTGTAGGATTGGAATTAAGGACATCTATCATTTCAATGAGGTTTTCTATGTTGTTAAAGTAATGAGTGTGTTGGGAGCCAGCCTTGAGTCACATAATCTTGCAGAATTACTTACACCTTAAAACGTTAATTGAGCCTTATCTTGCTAAAACAGAAAACTCCTTAGCAAATAGTCTGTTCCACTCACCGCAGGAACTGAGATGCACCATACACCAGGAACTGAGAAGAGCAGATGTTCATGGTCTGATGTTTATGGCCTTGGACAACCAGAGCCCCAAAGTCGGTACAGTTACCCTCCCCAATTGCTCCCCACTTTGCTTTAAAAAATCCTTTTGCCTAATAAACTTAGGCCTTGACAAGCATTGCTTGGTCTTGTTCCTTCTTTCTCTCCCATTATTTTCAGGTTCTAGCCCACCTCAACCCACAAATAACTAGGCCCTGCTGGTGGGAGCAATTGATGCTCAACATCCTGCTTGAGGGAGGGCTTTTACAAAAAGGAGTCCCCCAACCCTGAAGAAAGTCGGTAGTGGGCACAGAGAAGAGTGCAGGACCTGCAGACCTGCGAGCTGCAACAAGGCTATTTGGAATCCGTCCTCAATGCTCATGATCACGATGATTTCTGGTGAGTTCCCACTCATTCTGTTCATTAATAATAGGTCAATATTTGTCGAAGGGAGTGAAGTTCATTAGGGACTTCAAGGCTTCCTTTCGAGAAACAGGAATTAGACTTTCATATAAAGAGTTAGCAAGTTTCTTTGCTTTTGTTTCTAAAAATTGTCCTTAGGTTATTCTTGAAGGACCAGATATTCACCCCCTGATATGGCAAAATGTGGGTGAGGATCTTAATAGACTACTTAAGGAGGCTCTAAACATTAGGGACTACTGCTGTGGCTAACACCCAGCCAGGTGTATGGAAAAATTGATACAGCCTGTCAGAAACTGCTGAATTTATTGAAATTTGTTCAGATTTTGAATGCTCATAATTTAAGGGTTATCTAAGCAGCCATATTATAAGTGGTTTCAATTAAGGATGTTTTATTTCAACAAAATAATCTTGTTCTAAAGAAATGGAGAGCTGAAAAAATGTATGTATGCTATCTATGTATGGTATGACCACAAATGTGGGTGTCTGAAGAGTGATTGTGAATATGTGAATGTGTGAATCCCAACAATAGGTACTACTTGAATTGCTTGGGATATACAAAAAACAAACAAAACAAAACAAAACAAAAACAAAAAACAAAAAACAAACAAACAAACAAACAAACAGTACACAGAGAGAGAGATATCAGGTCATATCTTAATTTAAAGGGTTGGAGATCTGCATCTCCCATAACCGTCTTGCAGAGTGAAAAAATAGGAAATGGTCAAAGCCAGAATGGCCTGAGAGCCAGAGCAATCTGTATGGATGTCTCAGAAGAGTTTAACAGAGGAGAGAATAAAGAAATCTTCCTAAATTTTGGTGGTTAAAAAAGAAATTGAAAGAATGGAGTTTGATATAAGATTTGAGAAAAGCTATTAAAAGGAGGCCTCTGGAAACTGCAGGCCCGGTTAGGCCCCACCTGGAGATGTGTCAGTGAAAATGCAAATGAGACCTTTTCAGCTATTGAGAAAAAGCCTCTGCGAACTGTGGACCCTGTAGCCCCTCCCCACCCCACCCCACCCCTGCACCTAGAAAGGTGTCAGTGAAAATGCAAATGAGACCAGGTCAGCTAATGAAAGCTTTATAGGTCAAAGTAGAAAGTTTTCAAAAGTATTTGGGACTTATGTTACATCCTAAAGAAATTAGGCCTCAAAGATTAGAAATTAGAAAAGATAGCTTATAATCATTGAATGATTTTCAGAAGTTATTTAGGAAATATTGTAATGGTTGCATCCTTTTTTAAGAAGCACCTACTGGTGATTTGAAACCTTAAAGCAATATCCTGAAAGGAGATAGTGATCCCAATTCACCAAGACAGCTAACAGAAGAGAGTAGACAAGTTCTCTTACAATTGGTGAATGCAATCCAGCATCAGCAGATATGCTGTATTGACTATGCAAGACCATGGGAGGCTTATGTCCTTCCCACACAGCACAGTCAGAATTCTTTCTGTCTTATGGCAAAGGCGACTATTGTTATGGTGGCATTTACCTGTTTCCTCAGTTAAAGTGTTAAATCCTTATTTTAAAGCAGTAGCTTGTATGGTACAAAATGCTGTATTTAGACTAAGAGATATTTTGCCAGATAACTAAGCATAATACTTGTTCCCTATACCAAATATTAAGTTAATAGTTATTTCTAAATCGTTACAACCAGCAATTAACAGGCAAAGAATGTTTACTTAGATGGTGAGTAGTTACCTCCCCTTTTCTGAGAGTGGGCACAGGGGCCAGCACTGGCACTCCTGATTTAAGGACTTAATTTTCTTTTATCATTAGAAGTTTTCTTTCTCTGTATATATTTAGGTCCTAAGTTTTCAAGCTTTTATTATTTATAATTTTTGGTCCATCAGGTTTGCTCAGTTTTTGGAAAAATTTGATAATCAGTTCATAGACATTACAATTTGTACTAATACATCCTTTTGTATTCCCTAAAATTGTAAAGAGTAATCCTGTTTTAAAAAAATGCTATGTTAGGTTCTCCTGATAGTTGATCTGATGGAAAAGCAGCTTATGTTATTTATTGATGGGAATAGAATATATAGTACAGACAGATCCAGCTTAAGCTCAGATAGTTGAGTTACAAGCTATTGCAATCTTTTTTCAGCTTCTAATGAAAGATTCATCTATACTGATAGTCATTATATTTTCAGAGCTCTTCAAGTTATAGAGATGGTTCCATACATTGAAAGTAATAATCAGGTTAAATTACTGTTTGAGCATAGTGCCATTCATCAAATAAAGGCATATTGCTTTGTGGGTCATATAAGAGCTCATTCAAACCTTCCCGTTCTACTGGTAAAAGTAATGAGTCAGATGACAGTCCCTTATCTCAGGTAGAATTAGCTCAGCAGTCACATAGCTTTCATCATCAAAATAGTAATAGTATAAGGAAACAGTTTGGTTTAAGTAGAAAGATGCTGAAGGCCATTCAGGTTACTTCCAGCCCTATATCCTGCCTGTACTCTCCCCTAAATTGTGGGGATGGGGCCTCTTGCAAGAGATGGGAGTTGTCCTTATTACCCAAACCCTCACCCAAGGCACTCTGCCAAGAGACAAAGCTCTCCAAATGATATGTAAAATGGGCTGGGACAAACAACAAGTGACAGGTAAGCTGGAGCAAGGAAAATTTTGCTCTGTGGCCACACTCCCATTAGACACTCAAGGAGATAGAAAGTGATTTAGCCATTTTAAGGAGGGTTGCTTTTGCACTGCCAGCCCCCGTTCCCATTGCATGGATTTCTGACATCCAATGTGGATGGAACAATGACTCTGAACCGCAGAATGTGGCTTCCCATCTAGTTAAAGAACTACTGGAGGCAAGACATGTGATCCCCTCCACCTCTCCCTGAAATTCCCCTATATTTGTGATTGAAAAGGCTTCAGGAACATGCAAGTGATGTGTGCCCACAATATTTACAAGTAACTAATACAGGAGTAAATCCTCAGCCCTGCTTCCTAATCATTTATGCCAAATGGATGTTACTCATATTGCAAAATTTAGCAGATTAAAGTATGTTCATTTAACAGTTGATACATATTCAGGCTTCTTAATGGCCACTGCAAAAACTGGAGAAGCCATTAAGCATGTGATAAGTCACTGTTTAAAATGTTTTGGTTACATGGGAGTTCCAAAAAATTATAAAGACAGACAATGGTCCTGGATATACTAATAAAGCGTTTCAATGTTTTGTGCCCAATAAAAAATAAATCATATAATAGGCATTTCTTATAATACTCAAGAGCAAAGAATTGTGGAGCATCCTCATAGCTCCTTAAAAATGCAACTTATTAGGAGAAGGGATTCATGTCCCCAGTCTCCACATGATTCTAAATCATGCACTCTTCATTTTAAATTTTTGGAATATGGATACCTATGAGCAATCTGTGGGAGACAGATTCTAATATGATGGAACTCAAGAGACATTTACTCAAGTCAAATGGAAAGATCCCTGCACGAGATTATGGAAAGAACACAACCCTGTCCTAATATGGGGTTGACGGGGCTTGGCAAATTTGTGTTTTCTGGCAGGAAGAAGAGGAGGCCCAGTGACTGCCAGACTATTTGGTGAGATGTGTGGAACAGAGGAAAACCAGCCCTGAGACCTTGGAAGCATAACTACCCCCCTTCTGGCTCTCTTTCAGGGGTCATTCACTAGAACAGGCAAGGATTAAACCTATGGCATTTACAACAAGGAGGAATTTGTGCAGCACTCAAAGAGGAATGTTTCTTTTATGCTGGTAAGAGTGGCTTAGTGGAAGACAGCTTAGATATAGTACAGAAAAGTTTTGAGGAATGTAAAGGATAGTGGGGACAGACCGAGTCCTGGTATAAAAATTGGTTTTCCACCTCCACTTGGCTTTCTCCCTTGCTTCCTTCTTTCCTGGGACAATTTGTAGGATTATTGCTGACATTTGGGCCTAGGGCATTCCAGAAATTAGCTTGATTGATCAAAACTCAAATTATATCTATGATTGAAAAAACTATTTCTTTACACTACCATCAGCTTTTGGTAAAGGAATAGAACTCCGCTGAGGAACCTTTTGAGGATGGTGACAATGCCACTTCTGATCCCCCTAGACAAGGACTTGATTTCACAGGACTTGAACAACAGAGGACCTGGTTCCCTCAAATATGGAGATGTCAATGACAGAAATATCATGGTGTCACAAATCAGATGCAGGCCCTCCTATTTGGCTGTAGGTCCCTCAATGAAGGGAGTAGCAAAGGGCCCTCTCTCAGGATCCCACTCCTCTTGCCTGAGTTTCTTGCCTGATTTTTGACCATGTCCTTGAGTCCTGAAGGTGCATGCACCCTATGTAGCCTAAGTCAGAGGTCCTACCCATTCACCACGTAGTGACAAGCACATCCCCAGGGTATCGATTGTGGGAGCCCACCACATAGCTTAAGACAGACCCTCCAGAAAAAATAATAAAATAGGGGGAGATGTTGGGAGCTGCACTCGAGTCACAGCCAGCCTTGAGTCACATACTCTTACAGAATTACTTACAACTTAAAACTCTATTTGAGCCTTATCTTGGTAAAACAGAAAATTGCTTAACAAGCAGTCTGTTCCACTCACCCCAGGAACTGAGATAAACCAGACTACAGGAACTGAGATAAGCAGATGTTTATGGTCTGATATTTATAACCTGGGATGATTACCAGAGCCCCAGATTCGGAACAGTTAGCCTTCCCCAATACCTCCCAGCTTTGCTTTAAAAACTCCTCTTTCTGGATCTAATGGGCACCCAGACTGATAACTGGGAAGCCAGTATGGGACTGACACAGGCCCCCCCTGAATATGGGTCTCAACCAGAAGGACGGAGCAGTCTAAGTGACCTCAGACAATGGAGCCAGGATGTATCCCTGGTGCATAAAAGGGAACACATCCCCCATGGACAGATAACTGCCTTAACCTAGAGACAAGAGAGAAGCCCTAGTCCCTACTTCAAATGACCTGTCAGATCTACATGACCCCAACTGGATGGCATTCCCCTACATATGGAATTGGGGTGAGGGATGGGAGGGGAGGGTGGTTAGAGAGCATGTGATAGGGCAGAGGGTGTAAAAGGGAAAAAAGGAGGGAGCAAGGAATGGAGGGTGGGAGGGAGGGAGGGAGAGGGAACTGGGATCAACATGTAAAATAATAAATTAAATTACCAAAAAAAAAAAAAAATGCTTTGACTCCAAAATTTAAGTTGAAGAACAAGTTACTGGGGAAAAGGATTTCTATTTTTGTTTACACAGAAAATGAAAAGATGTGGATTCCTTCCAGACTAATGTGGTTTGATCAAGCCAGACCACCTAAAAAGAGTACTTAGGTGATCCTACTTTCAAAACAGCTGGATAAAGCAGCCTTACAGTCTGCAGCCAGGATTTGTGAAACTTCTTCGAATCTCCCATGACAGTGCCTCTTACCAGCAGGAAGTAGTTTGGAAAGAACAACGCCCAAATTCACAAACATTGCCTATAAATGGTTGTTTTCGTTTAAATGGACTTGGTTATATAAAATAAATAAAAAAAAGAAGACAAAAGACACACACAAAAAGAGAAATTCTTAACAAACAATTGAGACAATGTATGAAAAAAGATGTATGTATAGGAAGAGTTTGTAGAAGATATGAGCAGATGGAAAGATTTCCAATACTCATGATCAATAGCATTAAGCCAGTCAAAAGGACATCCCACTAACAACAATTTACAACTCACCACAATACCCATAAAAATTACAGCACACTTCATCAAAGACTTATAAAGTAGAGTTTGAAACTTCATATGAATAACAAAAAAATATAGGTAAAACATCAGTTAAGGAATACCATGGCACTGCCAGGGAAACAGACATGTTAAACAATGGAATGGAATTAAAGACTCTAGCATCAATCAAAACACAGGTGCACACTTGATTTCTGATAAGGAAATTAAGAAATACAAAATGGGAAAAAAACACAGCACTTTCAACAAGTTGTACCAGTGAAACTGAATTTTTGCATGAAGAATTGAAATAGATTCATATAGATCCCCCTGCACAACACGCAAGTCAAGCGTGTGAAAGTCCCCAACAGAAAATCAGACACACTGAAGCAGAAACAAGACCAAGTGGGGAAAAGCCTTGAATACATTGGCACAGGGGACAACTTTCTGAATAGAAAAACAATTAATAAATGGGACACCATGAAACTGCAAGGATCGTGTAAAACCAAGGACACTCTATCAGGCAAAAGGTCAGCTTAAGAAATGGGGGAAAATTTTTAACAACTCCACATCCAGTAGAGGTGAAATAAAGTACTAAAAAATTCTAAACGTTGTATGCTGTGAAAAATGTTTTCTGTATAATATGAATTTGTTTTACTCTCAGTCATTAAAACCGAGCTCAAAATACTATTGCAGGGCATGAAGATATTGGTGGCGGGACCAAACTAGGATAATTCAGGAAAAAAGGGTGGAGTCAGTGAAGTCATGGACCAGACAAAAAGGTAGCAAGAGAAGATGAACAGGCTAATGTCATGAACCCTGGGCATCACATAAACTAATATAAATGGGTTAATTTAAGTTAGAAGAGCTAGTTGGTAATAAGCTAGAGCCATGTATAATTGATATAAGCCTCAGTGTCTTTATTGGATAGCTGCAGGTAGAACAAAACACCTGCCTACATTTAAAAATCTAAATAATCCAAATAAAAAATGGCATATGTATGTAAGCCAAGATTTCTGAGCAGATATATGACAAGTAGCTAAGAAACAGTTAAAGGAATGTTTGACACAATTAGCTATCAGAGAATTCCAAATGAAAACTACTTTTTGATTCCATCTTACAACTTTGAGAATGGTAAATATTAAACATGTAAGTGACAGCTCATGCTGGTAAGGAAGGTAAGCAAGGACAACAAGCCTCCACTCCTTTTAAAAGTGCAATTTAATACAGCCTTTAAGGAAATAAGTATCATCATTCTTCAGAAAACTGAGAGTATATTTATGTCAATGTCCAGCTGTACCACCCTTAGTCATAAACCCAAAAGTTGTTCCCTTCTACCACAATGAACACCAAGGTTTTATCCATTAAAACCATAAACTGGAAAGAACCAAGTATTCCCTTAACTGGAGAACTGATTTTAAAAGAAATGGGGTACATTTACACAATATGATATATACTCAACTGTAAAAGCTCTGGCATAAAAAAAAAATGATTGCCTCATTTCTCAGTGCTAATGTCAACTACCACAAAAGCAGGGAATCTGAACTCCTCCTTACCCCTCCCTTTTTGTTCTATTACCACCACTGCCTTACAGTTGGTAAGTGAACACCATTCATACACAGGTCCATCTTCATGGGTAGGTCCACCATAAATGCTGGAGGGATTGGAAGTAGCAGGTTCACTGTGGTATTTTTTTCTTTTCACACAATACTCAATGTCCTGCCTGGACGCAATGCAAACTGTCTTCCCAGGATTAAGCAGCTGTATAAAATTACAAACAACTCCTCAATTGAATAGTGTGAGGCAAGCCTGAGCCCTAGGACTCATTAATCTAAACAACTGGTTCCCAAGTTTCCTAATGCTGTGTCACTGTAACACAGTTAGTTCTTCCTGTTCTGGCAACCTAACAACTATAAAATAGCTGTCACTACTACCTCCTAACTATAATTTTGTTACTATTATGAATCATAAACATCTGTGTTTTCTGACTCTAAACATCAATACAGGAGATCACCCTAATTGGAAACTGAACACCGAGTAGTGAAAGCTTCCCTCCCTACATTGCACACACAGCAATTCTGTGTTGTCATTCACATGGAAGGAATGAATACATGTGGGAAAATAACCCAGAAAGCCACTCAACCTACACCATCATGCCCTTCTTTTAATGGAGACCCATGAATCTCACTGCCTTAAACTGCAAGTTGTAATCTCAGCATTGCCTAGAGTGTTTTTCCCTGAAGTGTATACAGTGCACTGTTTTTCTTCTTAGGTTCTGAAACAAGAAGCCATGCTCCACATGAAAATCCTTTATGATTTTTTTTTTCTTTTTTTGGTCAGGGCCTTGGACACAGCTTTATGTTGTATAGACTGGTAATTTTAGAACTCTGCGATGCTACAGACTAGCAATCCAAGAATTAAGGTTGTTTAGTCAAGAAGATAATGAGGGCAATGACTTGTTATGCTACAGACAGGGTTCAAGTGACATCAATCAATAAACCTGGCCTTTCCTCCCATCCGTTTTTCAGAAAACCTGGAGATATACTGTTCTAGAATAAATTAAACTTTAACTTACAACAGGATTTATTTTTTGGTTCAACCCTGTTATGAACCTTGAACAGCACTTTAGAGGACTGTTCTTTGATGTTCAGTTGGCATTTCACTGGTTGTAAAATCAGGATTTTCTCTTTCATTATGGAAATGCAGCTCAAATGCTTTTAATCCTGATGAAAAAACATTTACATCTTAAGATATCAATTTCTAACAGGTGTGGTTAGCATATAGGTCAAATAATTCTGGGCTATTCATGAAGCAGCCCTAAATTATCTAAATTATACTTTATGTGACTTAATATCTCTCTCCTAAGATATGGTATGTTTTTATGTCATCTGTTATACTCTCTACAAAACACTTTAGTAGTGGATTACTGCTGTCCATATGAGATACAATTTACAATCTCAATACAATTAACTCCAGATAAATCCTGAACCTAAATGTTAAATATTAAAAGTTCAGAACTTCTGGAACATACTAGAGAGATGAGCTCTCTCTGAATTGGGCACATATGTCTTCCATGCTGACAATCCAGCACAACAGTTATCAGCAATTCAAAGGAATGTCAAAATCAGGCATATTCTATTCACAGTCTGGATCAAGATGCTCTGCCATTACACTATGAACAGGCAAATTCCACAGTGTGATGTGATCAAAGTCTGTTCCTCTGCCCAATGGAATTGCAAGGAAGAAAAAGGACAAGCAGATATAGGATGCACATCACTAGGCAAGAAACAAGCACAACCAGTTTCTGGCTGCTGGTTCCCACCCAGTTGGGGAAGGAACAGCTCCCCGGGGCTCAGCATCAGCTGCTGCAATTCTCAATCTAGGAAAATTGGAATCACACACACCTTTCCAAGCCACTCCTTCCCTTCTGGGACAGTGGGTCCTATATTACCATGGGAGGTTGTGGGCTTTCAAGCACTCAACCCACAGCAGAGCCCAAAGAAAAGTGCACACAAAACATTAGAATTCCTCACAAGTGGAACTAAAGCAGAACTCTGGCTCCTAGAAGAATCCTCCCTTCAGTTAAACAGATCTTCCTGAGTCTCTGATTGGCTAAGTAGACATGAGTGACAGGATATGGTGAGTAGAAAGTACAAGATAGCATGTTTCAAAGTCCTGTCTTTCATGTGAAAAAGAGATTTATCCAAGATTGATTGCAGAATTGTGCCACATCCAAGAGCAAGTCCCTTGAAAATGTGAACCAATGGATTTGGTAATTAAAGGAATTATAAAAATAATGAAGGAGGCTAATCAGAAAAATAATCCACAAGAGGAATACAGTGTAACTCAAGAACTTAGTGAACAAAATCAACAGGGCATTTAGGACTGACAACCAGAATCCCAATCTTGGAAATTCATGAAATTACTAAAGCTACCACCTTCTGGATAATTTCCAGTTGCATGGTAAATCCAGCAACTGATTGCCTACCATTTCCTGCTATAGTGTACACAAGAAAGTATTCCTCCTATTTGGATTTGAATGCAGGAGATATGTTCCACAAGAATTCCTTTACTGGTAACTGCAATTGCTAGTTGACTACAGGACTCAAAATTGTAATTTGAAAACTCAGAGGTGGTACAGCCAATTAATTTAAAGTTTAAATTTGCAAATTAAGACTAAGTAAGTTCATTGACCTAGAAAACATAAAGCTAGGAACCAAAGACATCTGCATCAACAAAAGAGTGCTGTCTCAGAAACATTTTCTGTAATTGTAGAGATATAACTGTTATATCCTTAATATGTCTTCCCAGGAAGAATTCACTCCACATATTTAAATGATTAATGAACCCAAGTATCTTTAAGAACGAGCTAATCTCAAAGAGGTGATGTTGTGGAAATTTATTTAAGTTATATTAATTTTCTTATGCCATGGAACATATATTAAATGATGATGGGAAAGATGATTTACATTCTTTACTGTGGAGTTAGTTTAGCTCTGTGAAGCTGTGGTAATTTGCATGTGTAGAGCACCTGATGGTCTAATAAAGTGCTGACTGACCAATAGCAAGGCAGAGGAAAGGATAGGCAGGGCTGGAAGGCAGAGGAAATAAATATGAGAAGTTCAGCAGGGGACATGAAGGAGTAAGAAAAGCAAGGCACATCCACATAGTCTAAAACAGAGCAAGAGTGAAAGTAAGATACACAGAAGTAAGGAATGGAAAAATCCCAGAGGCTAAAGGTAGATGGGGAAATTTAAAGATAAGAAAAACTAGCTAGAAACAAGCCACGTTAAGGAAGGGCAGGTATTCACAAATAAGAATATGCCTCTGTGTGTGATTTATTTGGCAGCAGGGTGGGGAAGATGCCCAAAAGACCAAGTTGAAAATATCTACAAGAAGAAGACAATCTAGAACAGATTTTCCATCACATGCATGATACTATCCTTAAGTCTCTTTTAGGAACAGGCCCAAGCACATACTTCAAGCAATTTAAATAGGGACAGCAGAATGCAAGTGCAGCCACTAAGACAGATGAAGACTTACACAGAAAAATCTATCTCTTGGACCATAAATTATAACATACAGTATAAAATTTCTCAATATTTTTTAAAGATGTATCAGAGTCTATGAATCTCACACATACAAAGGACAGAAGACACAAATACAGAAAACATCAAGGACAATTCACACATCTGCACCCTGGACTCTGTTCTTAGACAACCAGTCCTTGTGAGCTATTTCAACCTCAGAATATGGCTAAGTTTAACCACTGAACATGATGCCTCACAGGAAGGTCACATTTGCTTCCATGCAGGACCAGGAGTTAATCTTAACTAGGTCTACCTGAAGTCTATGACAGGGCTGTGACACGATTGTAGAGAATTCCATTTTTAATTTTTTTTTTATTTAATGTATATGGCTGTTTGCCTCCAGCCACCTGGGCACAGTACCTGCAAAGGCTGGGATAGGGCAGCATCTCCCTTGAAACTCAAGTTACAGAAGATGGCTATATGTTATGGTTTCTGGAAATGGTACTTGTGTCCTTTGGAATAACAACGAGTGCTCTTGAGTACTAAGCTATATTTCTAGTCATCTTCATTATTTAAAATGTATTCTCATAACTTTTATTTAAAATGTATTATAACAATTTACAGCTTCCCGACTTTTCTCCAACCCTTCCCGTATGCTTCCCTTTAAATTCCTTTCTTGTTAAGCACTTCTGAATATGGATGCCCAAACATACAAATAAAACCAATACAGTCCACTTCTCTTGGTTATGTATATATCATTTTAGGACTGAACATGTGGTTTTAGATATGCAATTAGGGAGCTCAGTTTTGCCTGTGGATAATTCTTCCAAATTCAGGGAAATTCCTCTCTCTGAGCACTATGCATCTGGTCACAAAAATGATCTGGGCTACCTTAGTCAGGAAACATTAACAAGAATAAGTAGATGGGTGGTAAATATCCTAGCTAACAATTGCTGGTGACAATGCCCTGAATTCCTAGAGGTTTGGGGAAGATTATGGACACTGTTCTGAACGAAGAATATCCACTATTTGTTCTTTGGTCTTCCCACCATACCCCATGGACAATTTTTATCTTCGATGATTTTGAAATCCTGAAACACACACCTACACTTTCTAAGTACAATTATCACAGGCCACTGCCACCATGCGTGGATAAGGTGGATTCAGCTTTCCATAGTGATACATTCATTTATTTCTGTCAGCCTGTGTTTCACCATGTGCAGAATAAGGCAGTATTTTTCCCTGGATCTTTGATGAGTTAAAACAGACTCAATGGTGAGGAAGATAATATTTCTCATATTTGAAAATCAGTTGACTTTGATGCAAAAAGATATATTTGATGAGAAATTTCTTCTGTTTCTTGGCTGACCACCAGGCACTGTGTCCTGGATACCCGAACTGGCAAGGGTCAGTCTCTCATCCTCAGTAAGCCAATTAATTGAATCAACTTATCTAGTGTCAGGCATTCTGTTGTCATGATTGACAGATCTCTCTGATATCCTAGGAAATCTTCATCTATATTGGTGTGTTCTGGGCCAGGTAGGGAGTCATAGTAACATTATTCTTAAAAAGAAGAGAAAAAATAATACAAAAAGGAAAATGATAAAATAATAAAATCTTAAATCATATTTATTTTGTTTGACTAATTTGGAAAAATAAAGAAAATATATGTTTAATAATGCACCTAAGAGGTCGAAACAGACTTTGAAAGAAGGCAAATATATGCAAAACTAAATAATATAAATAAGCCAGATAGTGAATATTCCCATATTTAAAACCCTCCCACATTGTCAGTTCCTGAGTCTTGAGTCTTTTACACAATGAGGTTCCTGAGGAAATTAGAATTTCATGATTCCTGTGTTTCACAAGTTGCAGACCAAAATAGATCCCATAAAGTTGATATCCAGTCTACAGACAAATGCCATTGTCTGAAAACCTGCAGTTACATTACAGACACACATATATAACAGATATTTTTGCTTTGATTTCAGTAAATTTCTTTTTCTTTTTTTTATTTTTTGAAGGTTTTATTTCCTTTATTTATAGACTTTAGTGAAGAAAGTAAAATAAACTTGGGCTCTGAGGACAGATGACATTTACATTATGATTTCTGTTTTAGGCATGTGATGGCTCCACCTGCTGGCTAACTAACAGTCTATGGTAATTCAGGATAAGCAAAGTACATATACTGTTCTTATAAATGCAGGGTGTGAGGCACTAGAAAAGACACGTTTAAAGTGCAAGAGACATCTTTATTAAATTTGAAATGCTTTTTAATAGGGTTTGAGCCAAGTCAAATCACTGAACAATGCTATTTTAATTTAAAATTCCTTTAAAGTTTGAATTAAAAAATTCATTACACTATGGATAAGACAATACATTAACCCCCAAAATTCCTCTTAAAATTGAATAAATCTTTCTGTACTAGATAACTTAAGAGAAATTGTTGGATATATTTGTAATAATGATCATTTCTAACTTGAGTTAACAAATTGATTTACAATGAATGTTATTGTCAATCATACTTTGTTTGGAATGATCTAAACTTTTTTCCTGCAGTTCATCTTTCTTCAATGAATAAAAATCAAACTCATTAAATGTTTTGTTTTTATTCTGTGTCGTTGATGAACAAACTATGGCTATATACTGTAGCAATGGTGATTCATAGTGCAAATGTCCTTGTTTCTATTTTTTATAACTTATTACCTCCCCCCTCAATAAAACTTTAAACAATTGAAGAAAATTTTACTTCTTTAAAAGTAACAAATTATACTGGCCATACTGGAAGAGCAGGTGTTGTCTATAGAGACTGTGACTTCATGTTGTATTATTTGGAGAGAAGCAAAGTCTGCCTTAGAACAATGGGAGTTGTTCATTTCTTTCACCAGCTGGATTTTAGTGAACTGAGGAACTGAAAATTCTAGAACTCTGGATCAACTCTAAGTAACTGACTCCAACACTTTTTAGCTTACTGGGTAACTGGCTGAAGCCTTTTTCCTGAGACAGAAAAACAAAGGCATAGATGTGTCAAAATACATACACCTGCAAGCTGAAATTTTATAGTAGGCAAAGTTTATACAAACTCAGCTTTCTGAGCATTTGTAGCACCCTCTCCAAGTAATGACTGATCAAGTGTCCTCTTTTGTGTCTTTCACCCTACTTGTACAAGTACCACTGTTAAACATTAATTGCTTGGAGTGGTTACTTTTAATCTTAATATGTGATGATCCATGTTCCTTTTCTGATTTTAAAAGCCAAGGCAGCCCCTTCCTCCATTCTGCTGGCCTAATTGTATTCTGTGTCATCCTCTCTGTGTATCCATATGTAGTGGACATATCTCTCTCTCTGTCTCTGTCTCTCTCTGCCGGGGGGTGTGTGTGTGTGTGTGTGTTTAGGCCAGGACTATCATCTTGTTTTCCTAAAATATGCTAGCCTGTGATTGAGGTGTGTGTAGGGAAGGGGGTACATGTGGAAGTGAGGGGAGAGCTATGAGGAGTCAGTCTCTCCTCTCATCATTACAGGAGTTCTGGAAATCTAACTCAAGCTGTCAGGAATCTATGTCAAGTGTTTTTACTCATGGAGATGTCTTGTCTGCCCCTTAATTATTTTTCATCTATCTATCTATCTATCTATCTATCTATCTATCTATCTATCATCTCCTATCATTTATCTGTCTATAATCATCAATTATCTATCTATGTACCTATGTATGTATGTATGTATGTATCTATTTATCTATCAATCAATCATCTAATGTCTATCATCTAACTCACTAGACACATAGCCTCAAAAAGAAACAACCAGCCTAGAAGCACTGGCTGGCTGGCCAACAGGCCCCAAACATCTCTACCTACCAAGTGTAGGATTACACATGTGCAATACTGTCCCTGCGTTTCAGTGTGACTGCATAAAAGGGATTGTACTTAGATCCACATGCTTCTACAACAAGACATTTACTGACTGATCTGTCTGCCTAAGTTCATATTCCAGTTTTAATTTTTAGCTTTTAAGTACTGTTGCTGTAACTGTTAGTATTTGGGCATCTTTACTGACTTGTCCTTCGGGTTCTGACAGGCTATGTGCACAGCTACAGCCACTAAGAGCACCACATGTGCACATTCACTATGTTCCCTTTTTAAAGGGTCCTGCCCACCTATCTCTTTCTCACTCTGTTTCTCTCTCTCTTTCTGTTTCTCTGCCTGTCCCTCTGTCCACCCTCCTTCATCCACCTTTCTGTACTACTGCGCCTGTCCGAGAGGCCAGTCTCTCCCCATCCCTTCTGCCATTTCCTATTCCCTTTCCCCTAATTAAAATCAAAAACAAACAAACAAAAAAAAAAAAAAAACTCCACAGGAGTTTTTTTCTTTTTTTAATTTTTATTTTACATGTCAATCCAATATTTCTTTCCCTTACTTCCTCCCTCCCTCCCACCCTCTCTCCCTCCATCTTTACCTCTCTCCCCCCTTACATGCACCCAAATCAACCTTCCCTCCCATACCCCTCAGTCCACATGTAGGGTGATATTGCGGTAAATAAGGATCAGGATAAACAAATAGGCCGAATAGATGTTTATTCAGGGAGAAATAACTTACAACCTAGACAGATGAATACCAGGAAATTCAACCCGATCCTCTCCTCTCCAAGTCACGGCAGAAAGAGAGCACCTTCCTGGCCCCCTCCGACCTCCTTCCACAGGTCCCTTCCGCCCATGGCTCCACCCCCCAATGGGCGTGGTCAGTGCCACAGAAGGACTATCTCACTACAATTCCCCTTTTAGTCTAAAGAAAAGATTAAGGCTTAATACAAAACTATATACAAAACAGTGAATAACAAGTGTGCTCCAAGAAAAGGAAAATCGAGAACTAAATGACCTACATATCTAGTCCTAGGGTGAGGGCATAATGGAGTTTGCAATAGAGTTGTCCTAAGCTGGAAAACGTAAGTCTAGTACCTAATATATCTAACTAGGAAGAGAGAATAATAGTTGTGATAGTTTAATCTTCAACCTCATCAAGACCTGAGAAGGAAATTAACAATACTAGAGTAGACAGGAAATGCAGATGGACTACTTCCAAAAGGTGCAGCAAGGACAGAAACAGCAAGCCACCTGAACAGTCAGCCTAGGTCTCACAGCGACGTTGGTACACCCAGATTTGGCTAAGTCCAAGAGAACTTGACAGACCACAACAACAGCAGGGAAATAGAATGGCTGTCTTACCCTGACTTGGCAAGGTCAAGCAGTCTTCTATATTTGTCTCCTGCAAGCACATAGGACTGCATGTCCAAATCAGTGGTCAAGGTGGGGGCAATTCTATGCCCAACAGGCCATTAGCTGAGGCGAGATTGAACTCCAGCAGGAGCAACAACAGTGCCCAACATATTTTCTGGAAAGTGCACGGTGCTGTCAGGAGCAACAGTGTCTCATGTCAATGGAGTACTAATATTAAAACATTTAAATGCCATGTTTTGCATGTCTATGAAGTGATTGAAGATTAAGCATCTATATCTGACTAATCTCATAGGTACAGGAAATGTGAGTGAAGATAATCTGTAATACTCGGGAACTTAGCTAAAAAGACTGATTAAAACTTCCCTGAGTAAAGCAGGAACAAATACTTAAACAATATAACTATTTACATATACATACATGTAAATCCCTAAAATAGAAGTAGAGTATAAGTGTCAAGACAAGAGGTAGAACTATAAAGGGCAGCAAGATAAATATCCCAAATTGTATCAATATACAAAATGTCTTGAATACAAGAAAAGTATATATACATAGAATATGGTAAAAAATAATGTGCATAAAACATTGTAAGTGGAAATATTTAACACAATATAACAAAATATAAACTTAATTTTACATAGCTTACTATAGCTTATTATAAGAATACACAACAATGTAAGCTGTAAAATACTATCTCATTCTTACTCAAATTCTCAATAAAATAGGCTAATCTACCTATATCCCATCTAAACCATACCTTTACCAACCATTCCCTATTCCTGTCTAAAAGATAAACCCGAGTGTAAGCATCACCCAATCCCAAATAACTATAACCAACCCAAAGACGATGACTATTATCCCAAAATTCCAAGGGTAGGGAAAGGGGGCGTAGTCATATGAGGTGTGTCACCAAATAGCGCCTAGCCGCCGAGGCTCGTCTGATCCCGGTTCCTGTAAAATAGTTCTTAACAAACTATGACAAGCAGAATTTTGTTAAAAGGGGACTTTTGGAGTTACTTGTAACACAAGACGAAATGCGTGCAAGCCGGGCGGGTGCCGCCGGGCGGGTGCCACAGAGTGGCTCTGCCCAAATGCAAAGTCCTGTGCGGAAATGGGCAAAAAATGTTAAGCGGTAAGTGCCTTCTCAGGTCTGCTTTAGCGGCAAAGATCTCCTTTGTAGTAAGGAAGAGGCAAATGTCCCAAAGCTGTGGTGAGTCCACCTGGTTACACCCTGCCCCTTGGGGAATGTGGGAGAGGGGGGCAGCTTCTGCCGCCTGGGGGCAAAACCCAGGTAAATCCCGCTTCTGACACCAGATATTGCAGTAAATAAGGATCAGGATAAACAAATAGGCCGAATAGATGTTTATTCAGGGAGAAATAACTTACAACCTAGACAGATGAACACCAGGAAATTCAACCTGATCCTCTCCTGTCCCAGTCAAGCCAGAAAGAGAGCGCCTTCCTGGCCCACTCTGACCTCCTTCCACAGGTCACTTCTGCCCATGGCTCCACCCCCCAATGGGCGTGGTCAGTGCCACAGAAGGAGACAAAGTGAATATCCCACTACACCCTTCCTTTAACATAATGAACATGCTTTGGAGAGAATGAAATTGTCTGAACCAGAGCCTTTGTGGTGAGGTTGCTTCATATCCTGTGAACACTACTATTCCCACCACATGGAGCTGGGGATATTGGTCCCAAGTGGGCTGTGGGTTTAATCACTAAAGTTCCCCAGATGCACTGTGTTCTCCTCATGATGCAATGCTTGAGTAGTATTCTCATGAGCTGGTCTCATTGAAAGATAACTCCTACTGAATTCCTAAAATCTCCCATTTTTTCCATCTTCCCCTGAAAGGAGAGAACAGTAAGCTATTCCTCATAAGAAGCATACTTAAAATAAGACATAGGTTAAGCAAGATGTCCCTTTCACAGGTCTTATCTTTTCTTTGTTCTGCCTTTCCTCTTTTCCTCATGTTCTGGTCCTCCACTCCAAGCCCTGTCAGTGAAGTGTGAACCTGTGTTTCATGTTACTCATGTATTATTAAATAATTATAGTACTAATTTTTCTGTTGAAAACTTTAATTGCATTCCTGGCCTTACTGGCTGTTTCTTATTACTACTTAAATTCTTCAAAGTTTAAGTTGTAATCTGACCCTGGAAGAACTTAAAAATGGCAGGAACTTTGTAATGCTAAACTCTGTTTTAGGACCCAGGTTGTGGTGGTGCTTGCCTTTAAACCCAGTACTCAGGAGACACAGGCAGGCAGATTTCTGTGAGATTCAGACCAGTGTCATAAACACAGGTAGTCTCACTACAACTAAGGCTTTTGCACAGGGAAACCCTGTCTCAAAATCTCCCAACACATCTTTTTTAGGCTCTGTCCCCTTTGCCCATTAGGTAGAAAAGAATGCATGCTATCATTACAGAGATATTCTTTACATATCTCTAAGTCTATGGAGTTATTTAACATTGGAAAGGCAAATATAGAACAGCTGCTCTTCCAGCTTTTTAGAATTAGTTTTCTGAGACAGGCTCATTCTTTTTGACGTAGGTGTCCTTGATCCCATATTTTTGCTTCCAGGGCAATGTCCTTGCTGATCTCTTCATTATCCCTTCTTAAATAAGTGAATGTATTCATTCAGTACCTGTTTGTGTACCAAACATCTTAAACATTTTATATGTGGATACCAATTATTTTTACAGAAATATTTAATAAACAGAAATCATTAATCTGTAACACTGCAATTTGATTTAAAATATAACCCACTCCAAAATCACAAATGATGTAAGGATACCAGAAGATGAAAAATTATGTCCATCGTGTTTTAAAATTGTCCATTTATATCATGGACATCATGGAGTCGACCATGCATTGCACTTACAGGAAAAAAAAAAAAGTCATGTGTAGCATGCTTTTTTTCTTCAGACTAGAGTAAAATTAACAATTGTGTGTGTGTGTGTGTGTGTGTGTGTGTGTGTGTGTGTGTGTGTGTGTGTATTTCAAGGGGAATCAGGGTAGGTAGTCAGCTGCCTAAGTTACTATCATGAAAAAGGCCCTGCTTCAGGAAATATTATGGTTTGAGTGAGATTGGGCCAATGATGTCATAGGGAATGGTACTATTAGAAGGTGTGGCATTGATGCAGTTAGGTTGGCATTTTGGGAAGAAAAGTTGAACTGGTTATGGGCTCTCAGGGTTTCCATGTGCTGGATATGAGCAAGAGTGTGTAAGATGACGTACTGTGGCCTGTGTATCAAGATGAAACCAGCATGACATTCTTCTTCAAATCGTTTTTTCTCTTATGATGACAATGGACTGGACCTCTGAAACTGTGAGTCACTCCAATTAAGTGTCTTTTGTATAAGATCTCTCTTGCATAGAATAGTGGTGAATATCTCATCCCTGCCTGTCATTGGTTAGACTGGGGTTGGATTCCCTGACTGGGAGAGGATTACTCAGGAGGCAGAAGCAAGCAGATCTCTGTGAGTTCGAGACGAGCCTGGTATATAAGACTAGTCCCAGGACAGACTCCAAAGCCACAGAGAAACTCTTTCTCAAAAATCAACAAGACTTGTGGAATTTGTTTGTGTTTATACACAGCAATAAGAAAAAAAAATCTTAACTAATGAATATTCAGTGATTTTTTTTTAATCCTCAGGGTGTATTAATTCATGTCATATGAATGAAGACAGACTAGATTTGTGTGATCAAAAGTTTGGAAGGTTCTATTTAGCTGGGGCATGACATACAGGGTTAGGTATGAAAATTGCATGGATCACATTTTATGGTGCCTGTACTACCCTGTGCTGGGAAGAAACTACTGCATCCTTCAGCATGAGGCTTTGGGTGTTCATTGAGAAGCAAATACAGATCATTTATTGACTGTTTACCAAACACTGTGGCTGGTATTGGGGACTGCAATTAAAGAGAGGAATATGAAAGAATTGAGTTCATTTAAGAACTTTGATTTTGCTGTAGACACTGTTCAGAAAGAGGTGGGAGACAGAAGGAACATGAGCAATTTCGTGCTTTCCATAGGTGGAAATTAGAATTGTGGAAACTGTAATCATTTTTAGATGATTTGCAAAATGCCTGATTGGCCATTTCTTGGTGATAATGGACAGATGTTTTCCTAAAAAGAAATTGCTGGCTCTCTTGTAGGAGCTCCGATGTAAACCACCACCACACAGCATGGTCAGTGTCTGGGATTCTGTGCAGGAAGAGCAGCTCTGCCTAGCTGTCATTCCTGCTGGGATTGTGAGGGACCATGTGACTTGTGCAGACCAGGGCCAATGGCCCTTGTGCTCTGAGCCTGCTTGTATATATGTTCCCTGGAGAAGAGTGAGATAGATGTGATAACAGTATCCATACTGGTCTGTGGTGGTGCAAGAGTGTAATCCAAGCACTTGGCACATATCTGTTGGGAAGAAATATCAGTAGCTTGAGGGTCAGAAGCAGAACAGTTTAAGGCTTCTTCTTGTTTAAAGTTTTGGGAGTCCTGAAGTCTAGTTATTTACTTTGTAAACACAAAAATCATTGGTAGCTGTGTTACACTAGTCAAGACCTCATTTTACAAGGCTGAATTTCCCTTGACCTCTTGAGAAATGGTTGGTTATATTTTCCTGCATTTCTTTTTCCATTTTTCTATACATCCCCTTTATTCTTTCCCAAATACTTTGTACCTTCTCAATTGCTGTAGATTTGTTGTGAGTATAAAAGTCACACTGTGTCAGTGTATGCACTATTATTTGTAATCCTGTTGATACTTACATGTGTTTCCAATTTCATATAGGTCAGGAATTAGATGAGGTGTTGGAAATTTTATTTGTATTTTAATGAATTCATATTGCAAATTTACCTTCCATGGTATCATAATGTTGAGGCATCCATTTCCCAATGATTATTCATTGATTTCTTTATTTATATGGGCTTAGCAGATGGCAAAGCACATAATCTTCTGGATGACCTGATTTCAGATCCCACCAACCAAACACAGAAGTTCGTAAAAACCTCTTACTCTAGATACAGGATATCTAACAACCACTTCTATGGTGTGTCCCATAAACACACAAGGAAAACATCTCTCTTACAAATACTGTATATTCAAAATTTGGTGTAAACATTTCTTTTTACTTATGAAAGGCCCACAGATGGCGTGGACCCTCACGCCCCGACTCAGGTGAGGCACCCCCCCCCAAATCACTCACGATAAGTGGTCTTGATGCAAAAGGATGAGGTTTTTTATATTCCAGTGCACTGGCGTCCACAGCCATACTCCACGTGGGGTAGAGGACTGGGAAACCTGAGTACAGTGTTTAGACAGCTTTTATAGGGTTACAATAAAGCCCACACATCATAAACCAATCATTTCATAGCATCTGGTGTGGATCAATTAATTTGAAGTATCCAAGCCTGCACTTAGCTCAGGAAGTCTGCTTTCGTTAGGGCTTCTGGGTGGTGTGAAAAGGCTCATTTCGTGTGTTCACTCACTCACTCACAACCCTGTCATAAACAGTCAAGAATGTGACCTTTTGCTAGGGGGCATGGTCTGTGGAGATTTAGGCTAAATTTTTCCCTCATTACACTTATAGGCAAATGAAAACAAAACCAGTCGCTTTGGGTGCATGATACAAATAATACACTGCTTCTTTTTAAATGTTATTTTTAAAATGTAATCTTCATTTTAAATACCATCCTTAGTTCACCTCCTTCCCCATCTTCCTTCCCCAATATCTTCCCCTTCATAAGCCCGATCCAATTCTTAGGGGGATAAGAACTTCCTATGGAAGTCAACAAATTCTATCATACCAAGCTGAGGAAGGCTCTAGGCATTCCATCCTGTATCATGACAGAACAAGGTGTCTCACCATAGGATGTAGCTTACAAACAGCCAGTTTGTCAACTGGGATAGCTCCTGGTTTCACTGCCAGGGTCCCTCGAACAGATCAATTCAAATAACTATCACTGACATTCACAGGGTTTATTCTGATACAATGAAAATCCTCCAACAGTCAGTCCATAGTCTGTGAGTTCCACTAGTGACAGTAGTAGGGGGTGTGGCATTGCTGGAGTGGGCTTTACCTAGTTAGAGCAAGTATGTCACTAGGTATGGGTGGAGTCAGGCATTGATGTTTCTTGTATATAGGATGCTGGCCAGTGTGTTAGTGAACATACTGTTGCCTCTGAGTCAAGAGTTAATGACACTAACCTATAGCACCACATTCACCTGCAGGGTGCCATGCCCCAGCCATAATGATGATTAACTGAATTTCTGAAACATTAAGTGAGACAACTCAATTAAATGTTTTCTTTTTAAGAGTTTTCATTTTTTGTAGTATCTCTTCACAGCAATAAAACCCTAAAAAGACAGATGTGGGTATCAGGGGCTGGGATATTGCTGTGAGAGGCTGGCCCAATCATAAAATTTCTTTGATGTTATATGAGTATAATTGATCTACAAGCTTGTGTCTCCCTTTATGTCTATTCATTTTTTTTTTTTTTGTCCTCAGTGCTATAAGATTTTTAAAGAGCCAAGAAAAGTTCTATGTGAACATCAAATTCAGTTTCCTTCTAAGGTAACTTGATGAATACATTATAATGTCCATGTCATAAAATAATGTGGGGAGTGCCAGAATTATATGATTATATTGTCAAAGAAGCAGACATTTACAATGTGTTTACCAAACTTCCTGTTTAACACAGATATGGTGTAGAACCCTTCATGGACCCCGAGGGACCTTGAGCAAGCCTGAAGCTGTTGGCTGGAACTCCTTGCCCCAAGGCTGTTTTGGTACTCTTCCCATTTTTATAACACACCTCTTAACACACACCTTGTGACAACACACACCTTGTAGGGGAGGAGCTCAGCCTAAAATTCCTGTAATTTTCCATTGTGCTGTAAGTTGGTATTTAAGACCATTATTTCCCCTCAATAAACTGCATTCGGCATTTGGTGTTCTGACATTGCCATTGAATGAATGACCCCCTGTCTTGTCTTTATTTCAATCTCTAGGCCATCACCTGATTTGTGGAACAAATCAGGCACAGGCAATACCAGTGGTTCTTGCCCACCAAGATTTGGAAAGAAAGGATCACCTAAGAAATCACCCTCGGATGCCGGCCAGCAAAATTAAGTGAATGAGGGTGTATTGAAGGATGGGTTCCAGTAACCCTAAGGAAAGTCTCAGTGGACTATTAGTGACCCTATTGAAAAGACAGGGCAATAGGATTAAAGACAGCTAAGGAACTCATTGCCACAATTAAAAAGGAAAATGGCAGAGATGAATAGGACTTTTGAGGAATTACAATATCTATCAGGGGACAAGATGGATCCCAACTAGGATATGATAGTCATGCTGTAACTGATGAACTGGATACTTTGGAATCAGAAAATGAAGCTGGTGAGCCCATATTTTAACTCCAAAGCTACAACCCCTTTTGTGATTCCGATTCCTTTTTGTAGGGCCTCTATAACTCCAGGTTTAGAGGAAGAGGCCAAAGATTTAATAACCAAGGTAGAAGTGTTAGAATAGGAAAGACAAGTGTTTCCGGTGATTGAGACAGTGGATCCACAGGATAAAAGAGTGAGGGAGCACAACCCATTAAATTTTAAGGATATAAAACAGCTTAAAGAGGCTGTCACTGCTTATCGGCCCCATGCTCCTTTTACTCAGACAATTTTTGAGTCTTTCGCAGGATTAAATTGTATTGATTGAATGCAGCACTGTAGAGCCTTGCTGAGTGGGGGTGACTATTTGCTATGGAAAGACAAATTTCAAGAATTTTGCAAGGAAACCATAAAAAGTAATGCTGTTGCTGGATTCCCTGCTAGGAATTTAGATATGCTCGCAGGCACTAGGCAATATTCTATACTTGTAGCTCAAATTCTTTTTGACCCAGCAGTCCATGCACAAAATGCTGTTGCTGCTACTAGAGCTTGTAAAGCCCTGCCTAATAAGGCTGCAGGAGATTAACTATCTAAGGTATTGCAGGGACTGTCTGAGCCCTATTCAGATTTTGCAGACTGCCTCCTACAGCTGTCAGGCCACATTTTTGGTGATGATGGTAATGCCCTGCCCATAGTTAAACAATTGGCATTTGAAAATGCAAACAAGTATTGTAAAGAGGCTTTACATCACCATAAGGCCAAAGGTCTTAATGATTATATATGCATATGTAGGGACATAGATGGTCATCACATTATGGTCCAGGTTGTAGCTTCAGTTATTAAAAGAGGTGGGGACAATAGAGGAGCCAGGCCAAAGACTTGCTGTTGGTGTGGACAACAACGGCATTGCTGTGGCTCCAGAATGTAGTACTCAGTTTCTTAAATGGTCAGATAATGAAGGACATACAGGTCTTTTTCAGCCTTTTGTGTTAAGTCATACCCCTGTTAATCTTTGGGGGAGAGATGTGCTTCAGGCCATGGGAGCGGTCCTTACTACTGAGCCTGTTAAAAATATGATGACTAATCAAGGTTATGTACAAGGAAAAGGACTGGGTAAATTCCTAAAAGGTGACCCTCAGTCTGTTGTATCTAAAAATTTAAGTATCATAAGAGCCGAAGATCGCACTGGGCTGGGAAATTTTCCTTCTCTTAATTTTAAAGAGCCCTATAAGAGTTATCTTTGGGTGGTGTTGCCTCAAGGAATGGCCAAGAGTCCCACTATTTGTCAAATTTATGTATCATTGGCCATTGCCCCCATTAGAGAGAAATTTCAATCCCTCTATATTTTACATTATATGGATGACACTATTTTAGGCGACCCAGATTCTTAGGAAATGAATGAGGATTTGGGGAATTGCAACATCATCTTCAACTAGCTGGCTTAAGAATAGCCCCAGAAAAGGGCAACAAGAATTTCCCTATCAGTACTGGTCATCAATTGTTACAGACTACTTTAAGGCTGGATAAACTGACCACCTTTAATGATTTTCAAAAATGATTGGGAGACATAAATTGGGTTCGATCTAGTTTAACCCTAACCACTGGGCATCTTAGACCATTATTTAATATTTTACAAGGAGATTCTGATCCCACTTGTCCACACACCGTAACGCATGCTGTGTGGAAATGCATACAGCTTGTGCATAAATGCCTCCAATCTGCACATTTAAATTATATTGACTATTCTAAGAACTTGATGTTATTAGTTTTTGGTTCAGCATATTCCCCTACTGTGGTATTTTGGCAAACTGGTCCTATATTGTGGGTTCATGAACATTCATCCCCAGTTAAATCTTATCCCCAGGCAAAGCTTTCTATTATTCAAAAGGCATATAAAAGGAGCCTTCAAGTTTTTGGCAAGATGCTGGATGTAATTGTTAGTCCCTATACTCAACAACAGATAAAATGGCTTCAACAGTTTGATGAGGACTGGGCACATTGCTTGTGTTCCTCAATCTGCCACTTTGATAGTTATTTTCCTTCCAGTAAGTTAGCTCATTTAAAAAAATCACCCTGTGTGTTTCCTCAAGGTTATTTCCCGAAATCCTCTGAAGGGGGCCCGCAATGTATTTACAGATGGCTTTTTCAAATGGTTGTGCAATAGCTGTTTCTTTTCCCATTATCAAATGCTCTATACTTAAAGTGAAGTCTGCACAATTTGTGGAACTATCTGCAGTACTATTAGCCCTTCAGCATTTTTCTAATCAGCCATTTAAATTATACACAGACAGTAAATATGTGTATCATATATTGGCTCCCTTAGAAACTGCTGCTTGTATAGCTCCAGTCTCTCATGTACAAGAACACTTACTAGACATACAAAGTCTACTATGGAGGCGCTCTCCTCCAATTTCTGTAGGACATCTCCAAGCAAATTCTAATTTAGCCCGCCCTTTAAGTGAAGGGGAAATGTCATTGCTGATTTTAATATTAAAACAGATAATGCCATCATGATGATGAGAGAGTCTGGTTATGAAGCAGACTGCACAGCTCATACAACCTTCCAATTAATGCAGGGTCACTTAAATTCCATTTTAAAATTGCTAGATACCAAGCTGTTGATATAGTTTAGAATTGTCCCCCTATGTGCAGAGTTCTTACCTTTTCCACACCTTGGAGTTAAACCCCGTGATGTCACACCTAATGATATCTGGCAGATGGATGTTACCCATATAACTTCCTTAGGTCGTCTACAATTTGTTCATGTATCTGTGGATACACATTCTCATTTCATATTTGCCTCTGCTCATACTGGAGAAAGGATTAAGGATGTTAAGAGCCATTGTTTACATTCCTTTGCTTATATGGGAATGCCCAGACAATTAAAAACTGATAATGGTCCTGCTTATACTAGTTAGGGTTTTAACTCTTTTTGCAAAATTTTTTTATCCCACATAAGATGGGTATCCCTTATAATCCTCAGGGTCAGGCCATGGTGGAATGTGCACATCACACAATTAAAGCCTATCTTCATAAAACAAAAAAAGGGGGAGTTTACAGGGTCTTCTCAGGGAGTTTACAGTGTCTTGTCCTTTATATTTAAAAATTTTTAACTATTGATGGTGCTGCTCGATCTGCGGGTGACAGTCATTGGCGCCCTCAGTCATCTGACTATGGTTCAGATATGTGGAAGAATGTCCCCACTGGAAATCTGTGCAGCCCCAACCCAGTTCTAGTAGGGCCCGAGGGTCAGCTTCTGTCTTTCCACAAGATGCAGATAACCCTGTTTTTGTGCCTGAGCAGCTGATTCACCATACGCGTGGGGACGGTGATTGTAACAGCCAGAACGAAGGTCCGATGGGTCTTCAAGAATCTACCCATCCTGATGCCTGTGGGTCTGAGTAGCCATATGTGGCATTTTTTTCCCTGACCATTAATTATAATTTGGATCCAGTGGCTATAAATTTACACTTTGATCCAAAGGACAAGAATTTCACCTTTATCTCAGGCATTGTATTCTGGTTCCGTTCTTTTTGTTGTAACTAATGCTAATTTTGGAGAAAGTTTCATTATTCTCAGCAGGTCTGCCAACTGTAAAAGCTGTCGTGGGCCATGTACCCAGGTGTGGAGCAGAGAGGAAAGGAGATTTTTGGGATCATGACTGCCAGTGCTGCCTTCACCACTGAAGGAACAGTTTCTACCATAGCCCTGCCCTAATCTGTAAATACTGCAAGCACAGTTGATCAACTATCAGGTGATTTGGGTTAAGCCTTAGCCACCCAAATCACACTTATTATCTAGGTACAAATTGGCATTTTTAAACTAAATTTGCAAACTAATCTCTTGTAGGGATTGAATTTTTGTGAGAAGATCATGAGGCTTCTTGTTCTCTGTCTTTTACACATATCTGTGTTAATGCATCATTTTTCTCCAGAAATCCTGGAGTGATCAGTTTTTAAGTTATACACATGCTTTACCCAGGCAGATCATTAATATCTATGAAACCTGAGTGCCACTTGCCAATGCAGAAGGCCTTTTACAAGGACTTCAACATGTGAGCAGATCATTGGTGTTTGTAGCCCTTGCACTTGGTGCTACTTTGCCACAGCATTTAGAGAGGCCCATGCCAACTTTCAAACAACAGAGATACTGTCTTTGGCTCAAGAGAAAATGCCTCTGCCCACTTGTGACTGACAAACTATTTACCAGTGATGGTTGTGGCGCGGGGGCAAATATCCACCCTAAGACAGGTAGGTTACGAGCCTGGGTGACCTCTCCAATGATGGGTAAGGAATTATGCTGACGTCCTCTGCCACCTAAGGCAGGTGTTGGTTTATATTTGAAAAGGGGAGGGGGACCTGTAGGGCCCTGCATGGACCCCAGAGGTGCCTTGAGCTAGCCTGAAGCTGTTGGCAGGAACTCCTTGCAGCAAGGATTTTGGTATTCTTACGGTTTTTGATGGCACACACCTGCTGCACACACCTCATGACAATACACACCTCTTAAGGAGGAGCTAAACCTAAAATTTCTGTAATTTTTCAACTATGATGTAAGTCAGTATTTAAGACCCATTCTTTCCCCTTAATAAACTTAATTCGGCATTTGGTATTCTGACAATGCCATTGAACGAACCACCACTGTCTTTTTTTTTTTTTCAATCTCTAGACCTTTACCCAATTCATGGAAGCGATGGTAGTGCGGGTACTCACAAAAAGTAAGTTTGTGTTGACTACAATGACTTTTCTACACAAAGACTCCTGATTGAAATGCTTTCCCACATGTGCAGCCCATAGTCTGAAGTATTCATAGGAACATCCAGAACTGGCGTGTTGCTAGGACCACATGAGTCCTCACAGAATATGGTGACAGGTTCCCAACCACCCTGCAGGAGGCCTTGCCAAACTGTCTACTATGACCTCCCTCTCATTCACAATGCTGTGGCTTCTGCACTCTTCCATGCTCAGAATTCTTCACAGCAACAATCAGCACAGAAGTCAGTCCAATGGTGCATGTTCTGCTATAAAACCAAGCCTGTAGCATGTCTCTAGGGAGTGTCCTGCAAAGCCTGAGACTTGGAGGGTGGCCTTGATGCCCCCCCAGATTGGCTAGAGAAGCTTCAGTGACAAGAGCACTTCCTCCAGGGTTAGAGTGTTCTTAAAGTCAAAGCACAGGGGTCACTGACCCTGGCTTCTACTGCAGACCTACACTTTTAGAGACCTGCAGAGACGGCTATTCTATTCAATTCTATTCTATTTATCTATTTATTTATTTTTCATGTTCTAAGACAGGTTTCCCCTTTGAGAAACCTGCTGTCCTTGAATTATCTCTGTAGACCAGGCTGGACTATTGCATCCCACTTATTATAATTATTGTAATTACTGTTGTTGTTTTCAGTAGATTTTCTCTTTAAATGAATTATTTATTTATTTTTGTTTTTTATACACAGTTTTCCACAGTGCCCTGGTAGTGGTCTGTAAGCCTGGCTGGCCTTGAAGTTACAGAGATCTGGCTGTCTCTCGTCTTGAGTGCTGGGATCAAAGTCATGGGCCACACCCCACCTGGTGCATAAGGAACTTTAATGTAACTTACATGTCTGCAATGATGAACCAGCTCTTTTCCTGCAGTGCACAGGTTCATATTCTCCTTCGTACTCCCACACAATATGAAGAGCTTGCCAAGATGATTATACAATGCAGACTGGAATGCTTCTCTTACTTAACAGATAGAAATGTGCTCAAGAATATTAAAAAGTAAAGAGAGATTTTAGAACACCAAAAGAAGATATTTAATCTGTGGCTTCTTGCTTAGGTTAGGAGAAGTCATGGTACATTTTACTTGGTTGTCACAGGCCCTTCAGACAAACATTAGAAAAATGCAGGAATCATAGCACAAACAAGACAATAAATCTTGCTCCTGCCAGAAGACTGGATGATAGGTCCATTGCATTGGGAATTTATTCCTGAAATTCAGCACAAATTCTTGAGAAATTAATAACAATAAAAATTGTTGTCTCCATGGTTAGTTGAATACTTGTAGAGAATGGGGGCTGGGAAGAAAGCCTCTATGAGAACTATGGTGAACCAGCACAGCTTCTCAGTGGGCAGATGAGAAAACATCTGCATTATTCAGTGTTCTCTACTTGAACAGGACTGGGTTCATATTTCTAAAGCAATGCAGCCTTCACCCAGCCTTCTGATTGTATAAACACGGATTTTCTTCTTTGAGATCTGGTTTTTGTATTTCTACCTTGTGAGTCTGGAAGTCCAAGTGAGAACCAGGGGCAACAAGTACCTTTAGTTCATGGGATTTCAGTGTGAAACTACAGAATAAATATCTCCTGTTGTGTCCTGGAATCCTCTTAGTTTGGGACAAGGAATAATCACTTCAATAACATTGTTTACTGTCCTGTGCAAGCTAGCTGGCCACATTGTATCCAGAAGGAAGAAAAGAGTACAGGAAGATAGCAGGGGGTTTGATTTTGGAGTCTGGAACAAGTGCTATATAAATGCATATCTCTGCTGATCTAGAAAATATATTTGTCTGGGGTGGAAGACAGTGTCAGGAAACATTGTACTGTGTCATTAAGGACTGTGTAACCTTTGTCACTCAGGCCTCAACATCCAATCAGGCCCTTCAGGTAACCTGTCATTATGAATATTTTAGGGCATATTTTGTTTGTATGGTTTTTGTTTTTTGTTTTGTTTGTTTGTGTTTGTTGTTGTTTTATGAGCTAGGGTTTCTCAGTAGCTTTGGAGCTGGAAAGATCCACAGAGCACATATACACCCATGCCCCAACTCAGCTCCCCCACAAATCACTCCCATGAGGAAGCGGTCTTGGATGAAAAAGCATGAGGTCTCTCTTATATTTCAAGAGCATTTAGGGGTCTGCAGCCACATTCCATGAGGCAGTAGAGGAATGGGGGAATCTTGGGTACACAATTGAGACAGCTCTTATAGGGTTACAACAAAGCCCACACATCCTAAACCAAAATCTCACAGCATCGAGTGCAGACCAATCAATTCTGAACTATCCAAGACCGTGCTTAACCCAGGAAGTGGGTGGGGTGACAAGGCTCATTTACTGTATTCACTCGCTCACAGGTGATGTCTTAAACAGCCCTGTCATAAACAGTTAAGAATATGACCTTTTGCCTACTCTGGGGTCAGTGGAGAGTTAGGCTAAATTTTTCCATCCTTACCAGAGCCTCTTCCCTAGTAACTCTGTAGACCAGGGTGGCCTCAATCTCACAGAGATGCACCTTCCTCTGCCTCTCCAGTCCTGGGATTAAAGGTGTGTGTCTCCAACTGGTACAAGTCCCATCTCGGTGCCAGTTTCACGTTTGTCTCTGAAATGAAGCTGGTACAATGTTTTGTTTCTGGTGTGCTTAAATTACTGCCACAGGGAGTTGACTGGATATATTGGAAGAGGCTGCTAACCACGGCATGGTGAATGAGGTGCTGCTGTTCCCAGTTGGGGAGGGGCAGATCCTAACATTCCCTGAACCAATTGAATCTGAATGGGAAACTGTAGCCAGTTTCACTGTCCTGTGATATATCACAAGGTCCTTGCAATTTGCTGTGCCCAGGTGTGGGCCTCTGAATCACTTCACTCTGTGGGATGAATGTGCTCAGAGCATTGGGAGCAGGGAACTGTGTGTTGCAACATGTCTCTACTCAACATCAATCTGTTTTAGTTGCATCCATGGAAAGGTTGCCAACCTTGGAGAGGCCTCATTTCTCTAGTATCTTCAAGACATTTAGCACTTTCTTTTACATTTTTATTTTGTTTATCATGCATTACTGTGGCTGTTGTAAAAGACTTCCTTTTGTTCAGTGTATTATCTACTTTACATGCCATGATGTAGATGAGTAAAATTGTTTGTTTAAATGATTTACCAAATGTTGGAAATAAATAGTAAGTCTCACAAGGTAGATTTTTGCTTACAGACGACTGCCTCTAAGACACTCCAAAGACAATTATATAATAACCAGTTCTGCTAGAAATCAGGATGGTAAAATACACATTTATTTAAGAGGATTGTCTAGACATTTGGGCCAAACTGTTACAAATGAGCCACCCACTGATTTATAATCTGGCTACTATGCCCATTGTTCTATGAAAAACAGGCCTCTAACAAGGTGCTCAAGGAGGCATTACACTGTCAAAAGCAACCTTAAAAGCCATGAAGTTACAGTGTTCTTCTTGAGACAAGCATTATATTCCAGGTGGGTAATAGGACACTAGGTGAAAACTATTTGAATCAAAACATTGTCATGTTAAGGACTTGCCCTATCATGCAGTTCATCACATGGCTTTCATTTAAAAACTCAGTCGGAGGAGGAACATTCTTGGGAAGCTTCCCTAAGGGCCTAATATATTGACAAAAAAAGTAGAGCTTTCTCTAAAACCAGGAGTGTGCTTGGTAGAGCTGGTAATGGTCTGCAGTCACAGCTTTCATGGAGGGTTTGCTTCCAGATCCTGAGAACCTAAGCTTTCCAACCATGTAGAGCTGTCATTATTGATGGAAGTGCCATCTTGGGCTTAGTCAGTAATGTTCTTGAGATACCCTGTGTTCCACTTGTATAGTGTTATTTGAGTAGCTGCCTCACAGAATTTGTCCCATAGTCTGATGCTTTATGCTACTTCTAGAAGTCCCCTATTTTCTTCCATTCCTCCCACCCCCCCCTTGGAGTAGTATACAAGATGCTATTCTGAAGAAGCTTAAATCCCTGCACTGTGAAGGCAGAGGTTGGCAGATCATAATGAGTTCAAGACCATGTCAATTGTGTATTTAAGAAAATTACTCTAGGATGTTTCAATGCCATATAATCCTCCCATATATCCCAGTGCTTGCAATTATAAGTTCCCTTCCCTCTCTTTAATTTGTTCAAAGTGTAACTTGGACCATGGACCCAAAAAGACATTTAAGGAAGATTGTGTATGTGGAATGTTAATGTATCTAATCTGGGTCTACTTTGAGCATTAGCTAGAGATGTATGCATGCCATCATTAGAAGAGATTTTTCTTTTAATCTCCCAAGTGTGTGGGAAGGGATTTCTCCCTAGGAAGGGAGAACAGCTGCATTTTCATCCTGTTGAAAATAATGTTGCTGAGGCGAACTCTCCATGTCGAATCAATTGGCTTTGACACAAGTCTGTTACTCTCCAAAACAATGAACATCTGTGCTATATATTACATCTCCAAATTTCTTGGTAACTATTCCACATAAGAGATTTAAAAATTTTCCACTTTCCATCATGAAGTCATAAACAATGTGGTCATAGGAAAACAATCCACTTGTAGACCAATTTTTTTTTTCTGCCTCCAGGCAAGAGTAGGAGGCGCATGGTTTATTGTGTACACTGTAGGGAAAAATTGAGAAAAAATTCAGGTGATTTATTAATCTTTATGAGAAAGGACCAGACTGTGATAGGGGGTGAGTGATTCTGTAATTTTTCAGCAAGTTTTTATCCCTGTCATGTGTATGAATACCGATCAGTTTGGTTGTACAGTTTTGGAAGGTTATTTTGAGGCAATTAATATTTAATTGGCAATGAGGGAAACTGTCATGTGTCCAATCCTGCTTGACACAGTTATGTCAGGACAGAGGTTTGAGAAACAGATCATTGATTGTAAATGTATGTGTCAGGTTACAGTTCTCAGACAACATCTACCATGAGGGGCAGCATCAATCTATCTATTTGTTTCTTTGAGACAGGGTCTCTGTAGTTTTGGAGAGCTGGTCCTGGAACTTCTATAGACACCAGGCTGGCCTTGAACTCATAGAGATCTGGTTTGGAATGGTGCTAACTGTCCTTGTCCCAACCACATTCTATAGACCCCTCAAGGAACAGGGATGACAGCTAGGAGAAAAGATTCTTCACCCACACCTTAGATAATCCATGATCAATGGATTTTTGTTCCATGATGTTTGAGTCAAGAATTTTTAGACCATTTAATATTAATTATGAAATTAAATTATTTACATTAATGGTGACAGCATTGTTCACAAGTCTGGTTTGGAGCCACCTTAGGGAAGGGGTGATGTTACATGAACACATTATTTGATTATTTAATTATATAAAACAATGATTATATCATCCTTGACACCTGGAATTTGGTGCCACCTTGTGGGGCCAAGTGAAACAGATCATCTAATTACATAAGTACAGTATTTAAATTGACAATGTTGTTAACACCCAAGGCAATGTATTTGTATTATTATGTAAACCAATAACCCTCTATTCCACATAAAGAGTCCTGTAAAGCTCCCTCTTGTGGAATTAATGTGCAATACCATCACATTTTATGATTCATTGTTACCTTTGATGATGTTGACATCCTTCACAACTGGAGTCTGGCCATTCTCCCCTGCCAGTTAAATGCTACATCACATATTTATTGTGACAGTTAGCTATTACCGACTTAATTATTTAATTCTCTTAAATTATTTAAACGACAGACAATGCCATCACCGATTACAATTAGGGTGCAAATGTCTGTCAAGGATAAGCTTAGGGAAGGCTTTAGACATGGACACAGCAGTTTCTGAATGGATCTATGCATCACCCCGGTACTAGGGATGCTGGGTGATTGATGCCAGTAGATTCCAGGGTGCCCTCCAAGTAGGCTACGGACTTCACTAAGGTAGGCATGGTGGTCTGGCTGTTTGACTCCCTGCTCTTCCTCCACTTCTTCACATTGGTTGTGATTTACCATTAGAAGAAGTAGTGACACTAAGAGGTCAGCACCATCACTGAGACCTCACAAAAGGATGACGACTCAGAACACGGAAGAACATCTCTCTCTCAGCTCTGCTGGTGAGCCCCCTGCTGCAGCCATCTTTTCAGCTGATAGCAACATTTTTAGCTACTACTGCTATGCCAGGTTTGGTCCCATCATATCAGGTCCTTCTGCAGCACAACAGAGAATCAGGCACTGGTGATGATGTCAGGCCAGCAGAGTTCTTCAAGCAAGACAGAATGATTATCTGATTACTGACTCAGGGGAATTTTAAAACTCCGTGATGACAGCGTATATTATCATGTCTGGCATGTCTGCCCAGGGAATTGATGATACAAAAAATTTCAACCACTTACATAAGTAAAGATGTAATTCTTAAATTGTTTCATTATATAAACTGTGAACCCTGAAGTTTGGCGCCACCCTGTGCCATTCAATTGTGACACACGATCTAAATATCTGATTATTTCATTTCTCCAATCTGTCTTTCTCTACTCCAGGAAGAGTGAAGTCTGGATCCACCTTGTTGGTGTTAATTGTCTAATGTGATTTAATTAAGTAATTAATTATTTAAATCAATTGTGATGTCATTATGTTATCTCTCTATGAGTGAAGTATGAGAAGTTATCTCATTATTAATTCTATTTTTTCTTTTTCTTTTTTTCTTTTTTTATTTATTTTTACTTATTTTTTATTTTTTTATTTATTATTTTTTATTTTTTTTATATAATTTTTTATTTAATTTTATATAACAAAGTCCAATTAAATGGAAACAAACATTTATACACAATATTTGGGAATTTGGGCATCGTTCTTTCCAAACTACTTCTGCTGGTAAGGGGCGCTGTCTTGGGGATTCGAAGAAGATTCAGATATCCTAGCTGTAGTCTGTAGGGCTGTTTTGTCCAGCTCTTTGAATGTAGGATCAGCTTGTACTCTGTTTCAGGCGGTCTGGCGTGATCAAACCACATTAGTCTGGAAGTAATCCACATCTTTTCATTTTCTGTGGAAACAAAAATAGAAATCCTTTTCCCGAGTAACTTGTTCTTCAACTTAAATTTGGAGTCAAAGCGTTTTATTTTTTTTTAATTTATTATTTTACATGTCCCATCCCAGCTCCCTCTCCCTCCCCTCCTTCCTTCCCCTCAGCCCTTTCTTCCTCCTCCTTCCCTCCCTCCTTTGCCCTCTCTGCCCTCTCACATGCACTCTAAACACCCTCGCCTCCCAACCCCCCACCCAATAACATATGTAGGGGAATGCAATCCAGTTGGGGTCATGTAGATCTGACAGGTCATGTGGGCGGTGGGCACTAGGAGAAAGGCTTCTCTCCGTCTCTAGATAAAGGCAGTTATCCCTCCACATGGGGATGTGTTTTCAAAGTCCTTTTGTGGTCCAGGAATACATCCTGGCTGCACTGTCTGAGGGCGCTTAGACTGCTCAATCCTTCTGGCTGAGACCCATATTCAGGGGGGCCTGAGGCAGTCCCATGCTGCCTTCCCAGCTACCGGTCTGTTGGCCCGTTAGCTCCTCACTGTTCAGGTAAGCTGTCTCTATGTGTTTCTGCCGCCTGGTCTTGTCCTCTCCCTCTGTATCTGAGTTCTACTTCGGCTCACTGTTTATGTATGGGTGTTTGCTTCTGTTTCTAACAGGCA